>NW_028318521.1:862500-1162500 GCF_062004578.1 Staurois parvus
TAATTCAAGTGAAACCCTGCCCATGGATGTCTATTACTGCAGCAAACACGGAGAATGCTGCCTTTTTTTCCTTAGACCTGGTCTGTTTATATGAACAGTTCAGGCATCAGGCCTGAACAATTGGCAGGTGCAAAATTGTCAGAATCTATGCTGGGTACAGGATTTGCTGAATCCTGTACTCTAAAATAAGAATGAAAAAACCATTGTCCCCAGACCCTCTTTGTGAGCAGAGACTGGATGATCAACCATGTCCCTAATTTATATATTGTCTATTTCTTCGTGCAACATATGGTTTATAGAGGTTGCTAATTAACAAGCTGATTATCTTTAAAATATAATATTGATGTATGTTACAGTTCTATACATTCCTTTAGAGCTGTAAAGTTAAAGAAAGGTCCACTGCAATGGAAATCATAGGAAACGTTTAGAATTAAAAGGAGAGAAGAGAAAAACCTTGCTCTAATTTCCACTGCAGTTAGCTTTAAAAGGCGTTATCATATTATTTCCAAAATTTTAGATCTACAAAATGTAGTCCAATCTGGATAAAAGTTCATAGGGACTGTACAGATGGCACAAAAACAATATCCAGCGAATCCACGATTTCCAGTTGTGCCACACTGTGTACATTGGAGAGATCTCTACAGTGGCATCAGCTCCGGGTCACCTCTCCTGCTTATAGAGTTTGACAACAAATTGCTGTATCACATCTATTACATGTGTTGCAGAGAAAATTTCTTCCGTTGTCATTCAACTATATAACATGGTATCATTTGGAAACTGTTCATCTGCTAGGATGCGTCTTAAAACAGAAAGCAAGACAATGTGATCATGTAAACTGATTTTAAAAGACAATTTCATTGTACTCGCACAATAATTTATTTTCTTTTGGTGATGTTTTAAAATGCATGCATTGGAGTTTTTGCACAGAACAATGTTTTCATTCTGTGGCCTTCGCTTCCACTTTAAATTGATGATAAAGGACCCTAAAATTGATGACTCCTTTTTGCAGTTGCTAGTTCCTTGGCTTATTCTCTGGCTTTGCTCTTTACAAGGGCCGTCATCTGCGATGGAACATGTCCCATCGGCTGGCTCGTAGGTTAGTATGTGAACGGGATGGGATATGCTGCCTCCTGCACACCTGTTTGAAGTGAGATCTCACAGTGAAATCCCTGAAAGCCATGGTTGTGTAGCAAACAGCATTCACCTCGATGGGGCAGATGGTGTTTGCCGTGAAGCACAGTGGCTTCGCAGTCTTGACTATATGTATGGGGTTATCTGGAAGCCATTGCCTGGTTTTGACAGGTGGCTGAGGCAAGAAAAAAAAGGAGTGTCAACCGCCTGATTTTGTTGCTTGACAGTGTTCTATGTAAAAAGGGCATTAGTCCTGGTTCACATTGGATCCAACTTTGAAATTGTGCGACAATCGCACAATTTCAAAACCGAATGTCAGTGTAACTTCAGGAGCGACTTGGATGACATCTGTGAAACTTCATGCACAGATGTCTATGCAAGTTGCACTTGACATGGCAACAAATATTGCAGGAAACTTTTTTCAAAACGGTGCGGCACCGCAAAGTCGAAGTCGCACCAATTTGAAAGATTCAGTTGCTGACAATAGGGTGCGACTTGTCATGCGATTTGAAACTGTCAAATCACATGACAAGTCGCACCAGTGTGAACCAGGGCTTATTGAGTTACTAATCTAGAACAGGTGAAGTCAGAATTTCTGCCATGCAAGCTTATTTCAGGTCAGTGACTCACTAACAAGTAATTTCAGAGCATAACAAAAGGAAATAACTGGAAGTAATGGATGCACTCATTTATTGTGGCAGGTTCACATTAAACTTAACTAAAAGATTGGAACAAAGTTTTATCAAAATGATACACCACGGTTAGAAAGCTGACATGGTAAATTTTACCTTAATAGTTACATTTCCTTTAGTGATTTTCCTCATGTTAAAGCCAACAGTTGGAATCATGTCTTCATTAAAATGTCCAGACTGAAAGAATATAAATGAAAAAAATATACTTAAAAAATGACCAATCTGTGTCAAACATTAATTGTTCCACCATTTCAGACAACAATCTTTTTAAAATATTGTGTATGACACCTTGTTTAATGGAGTCTACTGCTGAAATCTGGGGAGCAGTTATCCATTATGACGACATTCTCATATATTTTGCAGAACCTTTTTAGACATACACACGTGTATTGTTAGACATACACACATGATTAGCAATTTCAAATCCATTGAATTCCACCGATGATGTACCTCTTGGTCATATAAGTCATAACTGTCATTTATACTTTTGAATTCCTTCAAATATTTGGGAGCATTGGTTCTTATAATCCACTATTTTAACAAAAACATCCACTTGATATACAGAGAAAGCCAAAATGTGGTCTTATTTACCTTTTCATTTAACAGTAAATATAAACATATCCTTTCCAAAAACAATATGTACTGATCTCATGTACATTAACAAAACTGCATTACTTCACATTAAACATCAATAAAGGTTTATTGGTTACTTTACCCTATAAAAGATGAGTGTATGAGGCACCCACTACTATTGTAATCTCAAGTTGATTCCCACTCTTCCCTCTGAGGTGTAAATAGGTATTAAACCCAAAACCGAAAATGTAATATGTTGCTGTTTACCAATCTGTAGATGTTGTGGCTGAATTTGTCTTCTTTTTTAGACTCGTTTTCACCTGATGATCCTTCCAGTTAAGCACCTCCTCTATTAGGGTGCCTACAGTCTGGATGAAGAAGCAACACAGATACCTTTGGACAGCAGCTTTGTCAGTCTGGGGGAGGGTAGAGTTAGATGCACTGATTTTCTAACAATGATACACTGATACACTAACAAACTGAAGAAAAACTCCAGCTAACACTTTATAAGCAGTTACAGCAAACTGTTCTTTTGTTGTTTTGGGATAAAGGTTTTACATAAATAAAAGCTGATCACTGTAAGCATCAGCATGGTCTGTCTTAACACTCTAACTGCTAAATCTGCAGGACAGCTTGTTCTGTTGAAAAACAGACGTACTGGCCAGATCAGGTGAAAATAAAGGACAGAAAGCCTTAAAAAAAGAAAATTAATGCAGTCATGACATCTAAGAATTGGCAAGCTGCAATATAATAAATGTTTGCTTTTGAATTTAATACAGTTTAAGGGCAAGTTTATAGTTGTGGTCTCCATCAAACACACAGGAAACTTTCATCTGAATTCATATTCATTGTGGCAAAGGTAAAATCATAAACCAGTCATTGCATATCCAGGTCACCACAGACTGCGGCAACTGTTTTGAGTGTATGCAGGTAATGCCATATTTAAATCCTTTTTGTCTCTGTATGGTCTACACATCTGTAGATACTGCGGACCAACAACTATTACTGGTTTAGAACTTAGGACTATTGTAGCATTATTGTTTCTTATTCATACTCAATCCTTTCAAGTATTAATACAAGTAATTTTCTAGAATCAATGTTACATCTCACAGTTCCTATAAAAAAATATATGTAGTATAACTGTCAAATCCATTATCCTTAAATGTAAACATTCATACATACATAATAACCATTATTTAGATGAACTGAACTAAATTAATTTTTACACTTAAACCCAATACAGTGGTGGTATACAGAATGACAAATATATATGAGTTGAATGATGCTCAGGACTTTCTCTTTTTGGAATTTCTCTTTTTGGATATATAGCATGTCTTAATTTATGTTAACATTTTTCCCTGACCTCATCCACCTGTTTTGGAAACTTAGGGGCCCGAATTAAAATTGAAAGTGGTGTGGAGCACTGGCTAACAGGATTGAGAACAGTGTATATGTGGCACCAAGGTTTCTCACTTTACACATGGTGAGGGGCTCCAAGGCTTATGACTATATGTGTAGAGAAAACAACCATCTTATTTCACCCCAATTCTAACAAGTTCTATTCTGAGTCTGGGAGCCTGGAAGCTTTGTAGATCTTTGGGTGGGAATAAAGCTGCCCATACATTATACAATTTTTTCTTTTACAATCTTCCTTTAGATATACCAAAAACCATAAAATATGAGCTCAAGCCTAAACAACACTTTCAATTGTACACAATTAGGTAGGCCCTTGCACTACATAGTTGAAGGTAAATCTAAAGGAAATTTCACATAAAATTGTAAGAAAATTGTATAATGTATGGCCAGCCTACGCCTCCATTCCTAGATCCACATTTTACCTGGCAGCTAGGCCTCATTATTAGTCTCAGCTGTGCACTTTATATATGTGAGTTGAATGATGCTCAGGACTTTCTCTTTTTGGAATTTCTCTTTTTGTCCTTTCTCTGCCATAGGAGCTTGCTGCTAGGTGAAAAAAGGAGAGCACACAGAACAGTAAAAGGTATATGTGCTGCCTGTTTGTGTTGGAAAGGCCATTACAGGACACCCTGTTGGTCAGGAACAGACCTAAGTTCAGTTGTTTGAACAAGCAGATGTTTTGTTTTATGCTATGGACTTGCTCTACAAAGCCTTCCTATGTTAAAACTGATTCTTTTCTGCCTTGCTGAATAAAATACAGTACAGTAGGCATTGTCAACTAAGATTGATGCTTGAGAGCAGGAGTAAACTTTGACATTCCAACAGCACGCTAATATCAAAATGGGAAAAATAGCGTATTTGATATATTTGTATGAAACTTAATATAAAACCCTCTTGGGACTCTAAGCCAGAACATCCCGAAACTCTTCTTCTTTCCCGTCCCCAGGACTCTGATTTTTCAGACGTCAGCTTCATACTCTCCCATCCTATGAAAAAGTGCACAACCGTCTTTCAATCAATGATCAACTTCTTATGGGTTATGTCAGTCAACTACGACAAATGGGGCATCAGCAGACCATTGAAGCATATTATTCAAGATTTGTCCAAAAATCACTCCTTAGCACAAAGTGCGTCCCCCCCAGCTAAGCCTACATGCACACTAGGAGTTTAAAAAAATGCCAGAAAAATGCTGATATTAGCATTTTTGCCAACATTTTTCAATTTTTGTGCTGGCATTTAGCAGTGAACAGCAAGTTGTTAAAGGGTGAGCAGCAGCCCGCATTGTTAACAACCGATGACTCTTCAGCTGTCAGTGTGATTCCCTGCGGACAGCTGAATGTAAACAAAAGAATGCCGTAAAAAAAAAAGAAAAACCCTGCATGGGGGTTCTCACCTAATCCATACTAGGCCCTTTGGGTCTGGTACGGATTTTAAGGGGAACCCCATGCCAAAAATGTACGTTCTGACTGTGTGGATGTATGACACATTCACACGGTGTAGGTTTTATACATAGAATCCATAGTGTACATGTGTTTAGGCAGGATTAAAAAACACACACCCACGTTTTCTTGGCCCTACTATGGGCACAAACAAATAATATACACATACATTAGGAGGATAATTTATTTGGTGGTGGGTCATGGTAATATCAAAAAATAACAATAAAATAACATTACTGGGGGGCGTGGTCTGCCGCGATCCGGAGGCAACTTCACTCCTTGCACAGCGGATCGGGTGAGCGCGGGGGGGGTGTGAAGTGATGGGGAAAACGGACCGGAACGCCTCCGGATCCCAGTCACGATCCCCTCGGGCCCCTAATCAGCGCCAGGCCAGACACATAAAGGAGCTCTTCCGTTGCCAGCAGAGGGAAAGGCCACAGGCATCCATCTCTCCCTCTTCTTCCCCCTTCCCCCTCCTCCCTCTGCAGCTGCTACTAGCTCACAGAGCACAGCCTCGGGCACAGTGCCAGACACTGTCCCCCAGCATGATCTCTCCTCAGCCACCCACACATTATCTTTGAGAGACCTTCATGCTGTGGCAGCTGACATAAAGGTGACGTTCACCACTGCCCTAAATGACCTACGTGATGACCTTCACTCCTTGGGCACTAAACTAGAGGGGGTGGAACTGGAACTCTCCTCCAAACAAAATACGGATGCCATAGTTGATATACAGCAGATGACAGCGTCACACGCTTCAAATATCCGAGAATTTTACAGACACATTGAGGATCTAGATAACAGCGGACGCAGACATAATATCCGACTCCGCGGCCTACCAGAATCTGTGGAACCGAACGATATTCACAGAACGGTGGTGGCCATCTTTAATGACTTTCTAGGTCGTCCGCCTGCGACTTCAATTGACCTGGCACGTGCACACAGAGCGCTCCATCCCAGGGGCAGAGATGACGACCCACCCAGAGACATAATATGCTGCCTAGTTAGTTTCCCACTTAAAGAGGACATCCTCAGAAGCACCAGAGAAAGAAGACGTCTCCTGTATCAGGGGTCGGAAATACATCTATTCCAAGATTTATCCAATCTGACCCTACAACAAAGGCGGGAACTTGGCCCTTTACTGGACTCACTCCGCTCCCACAACATACCCTACAGGTGGCGATTTCCCTTCTGCCTCTCTGCACAAGCAAACGGGCGCAATGTCAATCTGCGTGTTCCTGAAGATTTACCCAATTTCTGCGCCTCTCTGGATATACCACTGATAAACCTTCCTGACTGGTACAGAACCATGCGGCTTCCATCTGCCGCAGAAACCAGACTGGAAACCAGTGCAATGGATTGGCAAGGTCCACTCTCTCGTCGATGCCGCTCTGTCCCCACGACCCCTCCGAGACCTCCCGAAAGAGGCTCTACTGCCATCTCTAGCCCGACGGCCTCTCCTGCACACTGAAGGCCCGACATGAAGCTTAGGAGTCATGGACCATTTTCTCCTGGCCCTCTCAACCGCAGCGAACTACCAGCTTACTGCCGGCTCCAAATCAGCACACCTCACTTCCGCAGTACTTCAAGAGAACCCTTTGTTTCTGTGCTCCCACCATTGTGGGCCTAGGATCTCCCACCCTGGAATCCCTCACACACCTGTTCCAGCCTGAGCTCCTGGACACTTTGTCGCATACCCTGGCCTGCTCTCGACCACATTTTCAACGTAGCAATATCTCTGACTACGCAGGTCACGATTCAGTCTATACTCCACTCATTTTTACATAGGTGACATCTACCCACACTTATCCGCTGTGTACTGTGGCCGGATACCCATCCCCCACACTGCCGTTATCCCCTTTTCACTTCATTCAAACTCCCCAAGGAAGCACGGGTCATCCATTCTCTCAGGGGAGGATTGCAAGACTACCTCATTTGTCTGGCCTTAGTAGTTCCCCGTACTGTTTGCCCTACCTTCGCCCTCCCTCCCCAACTCCAACATTTTCCTCTTCATTAGAGTCCACCAGCCGGCGGGCTCCCCCATTTTGGATCTATGCCCACCTCGTGTCCCACACAGTAGGCTCAGAGAGCTCTTACTGACTTCAGCCGGCTACTGCTATTGTTTCTCCTTTTTTCTCTCCCTCTTGTTCTCATCTCTCTCTTTGTCCCTCCCACCCTTAAGTGGACTAGCGGGTCTACTCCTCACGCCGGTTATTACTTCTTCTTTTCTTCTCACTTTCTTCTCTCTTTTTTTTTTTTCTTCCCCTCCCCGCTTCCCTGACCTCCAGTGTTCCCTCCCACCAGGCTTGTTACACATAAAACTATGGACATGCCCTCCTCCAATTCTTTGTCGGGACAGTTGTCCTTAAAAGTTCTTTCTCTTAATGTTAAAGGTTTGAACACGCCTGAAAAACGCTCCCTCCTGCTTTCTTACCTGTACAAAGAGCGGATGTCATCTTCCTTCAAGAGACATTTCCATCAAGACTCCATTCCCAAGCTCTTTAATTACAGCTTTCCAACAGTCTTTCATGCCTCCAATCCGTTGGCTAAATCAAAGGGTGTAGCCATTCTGATTGCAAGACATCTCCCGTTGATGGGGACGGACTCTCTTCCGGATCCCGAAGGCAGATTTTTGTTCCTAAAAGGCGCGTTTGCCAATAGGCCCACGTTCGCTAATCTCTACACTCCCAATTCCAAGCAGGCCTCCTTTGTACGCTCGACCACTGCTTCTCTTTACGCCTTTCAGTCAGGTATGCTGATTTTGGGGGGAGACCCTTTAAGCCCATTGCTGGACTCTTCTTCGGGCAGTTCCTTCTTGCCATACAAATCTCTTAGGCAGATTCGCATGCAACTACAAGACCTACAACTACACGACTCATGGCGAATCCTTCACCCTAATGTCAAAGACTACACATTCTTTTCTCCACCGCACAAGAAATATTCCAGGATAGATACTTTTTTATCACAAGTGGATCTTCCACTCCTCCACGCCGCCTCTATAGAGCCGATGGTTTTATCAGATCACCATGCCATAACCATGACACTGCGGTTCCCCGAAAAACACTCAAGCTCTAAATTATAGTGACTGGACACCTCTCTTCTTTCGGACCTAACAACTGAAGCAGAAATTCGTTCCAAATTGGCTGAATACTTTTCAACGAACCGTACTCCAGACACCTCCTCTCTTACGCAGTGGGAAGCTCATAAATGCGTCATCCGTGGAGCCCTTATAGCTATAGCCACGAAACGTAAACGGGACAGACAAGAGTGTATAAAACATCTTACGGACAGAATTAATTTCCTAGAAAAAGCCCACAAACATACTCAAGCCGCGTTGACACTGACCGAACTCACGAATGCCTGCTCGCAACTCCTAACCGAATTAGGCAAGGCAGCCAAACATAGATACATTATGTCTCAGAAGTTATATTATGAATTTGCGAATAAAAGCGGGAAATTCCTGGCCAGAGGCCTCTGTGCAAAAAGGTCAAGTATAACGGTCCACAAAATCTGAGGTCCAGACGTGCCGTTGCTACTTCCAATGTCGATATCGCCTCTCATTTTGAGCAGTTTTACAACTTCCTATACAACCTCCCCCCTGAACATCCCCCACCGGAAAACGACAAACCCGGAAAAGCTCTTTCTGAGGATACGGCTCGTTCCTTGGAAAAAGATTTAGCTTCTGACGAACTGGAGCGTGCTGTCAAACAAATGAAACCTGGTAAGAGTCCGGGCCCTGACGGTTTTTCAGTAGCCTACTATAAATCTTTTCTGGACATCCTGAGCGACCCCTTTCTCTCAGCCTTCAACACTTTCTCCTCATCTTCCCTGCCACGACATCGACATTTAGAAGCACACATCACCGTCATACCCAAATGTAACAAGGATGATACCCTGGTTTCCAATTATAGGCCCATCTCCCTCCTGAATGAAGATGTCAAATTATTTGTGATTCTTGCCAAACGGCTCTTTCCCTTACTCCCTTCCTTGATCAACTTGGATCAAGTGGGTTTCATTCCCGGTAGGGAAGCAAGAGATAATACCACCAAGGCCCTCAATCTCCACTGGCTTCGCCACTCCAACACCCCCGGGTTCTTCCTTTCCTTGGATGCAGAGAAGGCCTTCGATAGGGTGGCCTGGGACTATTTAAAAGCATCTCTGCAGGCGATCGGTTTGAGTGAACACATGCTCAACTTCATTATGGCCCTCTATTCTGGTCCAACAGCTCGGGTGGGAGTGAATGGCCACTTGTCAAACCCCTTCCCTCTCGGCAATGGGACGCGTCAGGGTTGTCCCCTCTCCCCGCTCCTCTTTGTACTTTCTTTGGAACCTCTGCTGCGTAAAATTCATTTGAATCCCGATATCAAAGGCATTACGGCAGCAGCTAAAGAATACAAACTTGCTGCTTATGTGGATGACATTCTTTTGTTTCTTGTGGATCCCCGAACCACCCTGCCCAACCTGCTGAAAGATTTTTCATTCTTCCAATTTCTGTCGAACCTTAAAATCAATTACTCTAAGTCTTATGCCCTTAACATCAC
This sequence comes from Staurois parvus, assembly GCF_062004578.1. Taxonomy (NCBI): domain Eukaryota; kingdom Metazoa; phylum Chordata; class Amphibia; order Anura; family Ranidae; genus Staurois; species Staurois parvus. Next base: position 872,293 of record NW_028318521.1, read on the forward strand.
TCTTTCGCCTGACATGGTATATTTTTGCCAGTCTCAATTCCCATTTCACTGGGAAAAGGAAGAACTTTCTTACCTTGGCATACAGCTTACTCATAATCTAGACGACCTATATGCCAAAAACTTCATCCCAGCCATCCGTTCCATACAGGAAGACCTTAATAAGTGGCACTGCCCTTGTTTCTCGTGGTTCGGGAGGGCCGCAATACTCAAAATGAACGTACTTCCCCGCCTCCTCTATCTTTTTCAAACCCTGCCTATTCAATTACCGCCCGCCTTTTTTACCTTCTGTAGGAGAATGTGCTCATTGTTCCTCTGGAATCATAAGAGTCCGCACATTTCGTATTCCCAATTGATCCTTCCTAAACTTAAAGGAGGGATAGGGCTCCCTGACCCATAACGTTATTATTGGGCCTGCCACCTCTCCCGAATCATTGACTGGCATAGAAAACTCTTTTTCACCCTTCCCACTAGCATCGATCCCCTGGCTTCTGGCGAAGCATACACCTCAGGTCCTCCTCACACACCCAGTGCTGGGACCTACCTTGAAAACCTTCCGATTGGCCTGCAAGTCTGCCTCCATCTCTGACGCCCCTAACCCCCTAACTTCTCTTCGCCTAAATCCTGACTTCCCTCCAGGAATGCATGAGGCCTTTCTGTCCAAACATTGGCCCCATAGTCAGATAAAATACATATATATATGTATATATATATAAATACATATATATATATATATACACACACATAGATATTTGTAAATGGCTAGGACAGAATACCATCCAAATCACCCCTCTGACAGTCTGAGGTATATAGTAAGAGGCATGGTGAGTTATCTTTTTGTCGCAATTTTTTGGAAAATTAATAAATTAAGTAAAATGTATTTTTTGGGGGGTTTTTTCTACATACTTGCGGTCACCGCTGCAGTACAGCGTCATTATTGGTGTGGTGGTGATCAGGGATATAGACGGTTAACAGTATATTAAAAAAAAAAATAATTCAATAATTTTTTAATTACATTTTTAAAACTTTTTAAAGTGTTACTAGACCCACAACAGTGAAATCAGTAAAGCATGCTTGTTATACTAACTGTGGATTAACCCTAAGGGGTAATCCCTTGCATTGTGTAAACACTTTGGTTGATCCTGACTTCTCTTATCCTGCCCTTCTTCCAGTGTCCCCCGTCTTGTCTCCTGATAAAAACATATATCGTGTGGAGTCACTCTGCACATGCTCACTTTGGTGTGCATGGCTAGAGAGGTTTTTTTTCTTCTTGGGAGAGTACGTGTTCAGCACAGGGCCAATCAGCACTGTCCAGAGAGAGGTCAGGGGTCCTGCATCTTCCTAGAGCAGATTGAAAACTCCTCGCACAAGCTTTAACATATTGTCAGGGCTCTCTCCTCGGCAGAGGTGTTAGGAGACCTGGCACCCCTGCCAGTACCTTGCATGAAGTTCACATCGGCTCAAATTTGGCGCCAAACGGCCTTTGTAAGGAAGCCCTGCACTACTCTCAGGTGCTGGTTGATCTTTGGCTCCCTAGTACCTTCGTTCCCTTGCTATCCTGACTTGTAATTTCCTGTTAACGACTCAGCTTGCTCCTGGACCTGTCTGCTCTGTTTAACCCCGGCCTAACCCTGGCTTGTCTAACGGATCTTCTCTCCTGCTCTGTGTATGACCTCGGCTATCCCTTTTGACTACGTCTGCTCCGATCCCCACCTGGCAACCGACCTTGGCTCGAACTGGTTATCCTGTGATCCTCTGTTCTCTGGAAGACCTGCATACCTCGCACAGGCGCTCCTGCCTGCAGACCCCATCTCAGCGCATCAGCTGTGCTCCTGGGTGGACCACTAAACAAGTACTCCCACAGGCGACCTGTACTACTCTGGGCCTGACTCCTGCTGTCCCACCTTCAGGGGAGTCTGGAACTTAACCGCAAGGGAAGCCCTATCTCCATTGGCCTCGGTCACCAGGTACGTGATCGTATCAACCAGCCAATATGTCTGAGGCCAAGAGAGGTGCTTCCGCACTAGAGGTCCTATGCCAACAGATGACGGCCCTCACGCAAGCAGTTAAAGATCTGCAGGAAGGATACTTCCAGCTAGAAGGATGCCTACATTCGCTTACTACTTCAGCGACTTCTGCAGACCAGAGTCCGTTGGTTAGTCCAAGCCCTATAGTCGCACCAGCCAGTCCGCCTCCAACCGCTACACCTGCTGTGGTACTACCGCCTCCAGAGCCCAGGGTCCCCATCCCTGAATGCTTCCTAGGGGACTGACGCAAATTCTGAGCCTTTAAAAACGCCTGCGAGCTGTATTTCGCATTGCAACCAAGGACCTTCTCACTAGAGGCGGTTAAAGTGGGGTTCATCATCTCCTGTCTGACGAACCTCAATCATGGGCACACAGCCTACTAGAACAAAAAAACCCCGCACTCAACTCCGTGATCACATTTTTCGAAGCCATGGCAGCTCTCTAGGATGATCCCCAGAGGACCTCCACTGCTGAGTTCACCCTCCATGCTTTACAACAAGGCCTGTGGAGGACTATATTGTGGAATTACGCAAATGGTCAGCCGACACTGGGTGAAACGATGCAGCACTAAAATGCCAGTTCCGTCTAGGCCTGTCTGAATCCCTTAAGGACGAACTAGCTAGGGTGGAAACTCCCTCCTCCCCGGAGGACCTGATCCAGATCGCTACCCAATTAGATCGACGGCTAAGGAAAAGACATTCCGAACGTACCCAGTCCTTTCTGAAATAATATATGTTTGTGTGACTTGCGAGCCAAACTCAATTATTTCAAATGGATCGCCAACATTAAACACATAACTTCAACTGTGCACATAAAATAATATACCTTTAAATGTTGCGCTCCTTAATAACACAATATCAAAATAATGTATCCTTACTATAATGTGACACCCCTTAAATTTATAATAAGGGATCAATATACATAAGTGACCAGGTTATATAAAAATATATTATACCATCAAACCAATTTAATATATATAATAATAGTCCCATCGATCAAATATAGTCCAATATTTGTGACTGAGTGATTATCAATCTTCAATTTGTGACTTTCAGTGAATCCTCCAATTTGTAAAGATGTATGCTCACCTCCTTTAATGCCTACAATTAGGCTATACACACTTGTGGTTCCCCTTCCTTGGAACCTGCCAGAATTAACTCTATATGGATAAGTTGTAAGGTCCTTCCTTTTAGATGAATACAGATATCCTGTGTGGGCTGCTTATCCCTGCAGGGATTGATCCCTCCTTCAGCTGTGCGCTTATTCCCACTAGCCAGGTAATACACTCACATTTAAAACATCTAAAATGCGCTCAAGTGATATGAAAGCCTTTGCCAGCAGCCGAGGCATGTACTTGCCGTCTGCCGTTTACTCTATTTCCTTCCGAGTGACGTCGTAGCCCCACCCCTACGCGTTACGCCATAGGTCACGTGGCTTCATCAGGGGGTTGTGATAGGACAGTCACTCCTCTGATACTGGCTTATATATGTGAACTCCGCCATTTTCCCGGAGATTCATAGGAGGCGGCCATGTTTTTGGGGCCACTAACAATCAGTCTCTCCTCTCCATTGACACATATGTTTCAATTTGATTAGTAACTACGCTCATCCCGGAACGATAGATTGTATCATGACTCCGCGGACTACAAAGGCTTAAATGATCCTTTCTAAATGCTTTAGACTTTTACAATAACAAAATAGAGAAATAATGAATAAATCATAAATAAATGAAATAAGTATTATACACATATATAATATATATAAAAAATAAATAATAAATGATAAATAATGCATTTTACAAAATATTAATATAAAATTAAAAATAATAATAATAAATACTTGACATAATATTTTAATATAATAATAAAATAAATAAAATAATAAAATGAAATATACGTATAATACAGAGAACCCCAGAAATCATGCAGCCATAAACAATTAAATACATTATCCTTTTCTTAAATATCACTAATGAAACATGAAAGGTCAAAATCTTTATTCAAATCTCCTGGTGCTAAACTTCCCAGTTCATAAATCCAGAATGATTCTTTTTTGCTTATTTCACGAATTAAGTTATCACCTCTCCAGTGTGAATTATGTTTAACTATACCCCAAAATTCTATCTTTTCTACTTCTCGATCATGATGTAGCCTAAAATGTAATGGTAAATGATGATATTTATAGCCAATGCTAATATTATGTACGTATATGTTATAAATTAACCATATCTTAGGAATTGTAACCCTTTGGCTTTAAGATAATGTTATTAGTTGTATTATAACATTATGCTGTATGTGTGTCCATTCGCGCATGCGTAGTGTTTAAGGGAGGAATCAGGTCTGCAGAGATGATGTGACCAGCGGTGTGCTTCTCAGTGCACGCTGGCGCATATTGATCGCGGCGTGTGACGTCATTCGCGCACGCGCGATCGCACACAGTGGCACGTGGCGGCTTCTGCGCATGCGCGGCTGTATCTATTTAATCTGGCATCTCACTGAGGGGATCTACCCCTTTGAGAACATGCGTTCTGCACAAAACATGTCAGGGGAATCCCTCAATGTGACGCTATTCTGATGACTATACATCCATGGAGAAAGCCTGAAAGCCATTTTATCTTATGTGAGTGCCTTTCAATGTATTTGGATTCTATTTAAATAAAACGATACTACACTATCAGCACCATCTTGCCTCCCTGGCTCATTATTTTATGAGCCTTTTAAGGTGGAGTGATTTCTGGAGTCTGGACGGTGTTGGATCTACTGGTGAGTCTGAGATGGACCCTGAGTGTGATTGACATCATCCTGGAGAGTCCACCACTGTACCAGATGACGCCATACCGGTGACCAGAACTTGACGATTTTACAGATTATATACATACAACGTGCAGTTTGTATGTACTTCTGGTAAGTACATTATTGTACTAGAGACAATGGAAAAAAATCCTCCTGCGCTTATAATGAGTTGTATAAAACCTGCTAATAGCTGCTGCCACTTAACTTATACCATAAAGTATGTGCTCAAATTATTAAAAATAGTGAAGCGCTATATCAATAATATACTCCTAATACATATTGAATAAATATAAACAACATATTAGTGTTCAGTGTGAAATATAAATTGATAATATATAGTGAACCAATTTCTAAAATAAAGTGAACACTCAAATGTGATGGTGGTTATACTCAATATTATAAATAATAATCCATACAAACAAAAAACGTTAGTGAATGGTGATTATGCTCAATAATATTAATTGTAATCCATAAAATATAAATAAACAAAATTCATTAGTCAAATATCAAGCTATAAAGTCCATGCAAAAAACGTGATGGTGCCCACGTGATCTTCACTCTAGTGGAGTAACAAACACCAATCCTCAAATGGCAGCAATGCCTGCTCACCTCAACACCCTGACCCACACAGGGCCAAAGGGCTAAATTGACAATATCAGGTCCTCTGGAATCCACTTCTCATCACAGGGACCATAGGATATAATACACAATTCCTCCTCTATAAGCCGTACCTTGTCCACTCCACCTCCGCTCAGGGTAATATATATATGAGATACAAAGCAAAAAGCCTTCCATTGTGCAGTATTTTATTGAATATATCCGAACAAAACAATTCACATTGGCCGCTGCAACCGGAAATGCGTCTACTCACACCGGAATTGACGTAACGACGCGTTGCGTCACGTCCCTCGTGACTTCCTCAGTGTTAATGCCCACCGGTGACCATGGTGCTTATATACATATTGTCAGGCAATGATCCTAATGAGGGGGTTGGCTCCCGGTGGCCATTTTCCCGGAGCCCGTCACTCGCATCATAAGAAGCATGGTTAACCATTACCTGAATCAGATGCCTAATTGTTAAAGGCACCAACATAGATATTAATATATAGGCATGCCGGATGCTAATATTAGTGCATAATAATGATATAAATATATATAGAATGTTTTAAAACTGCTTTATATTATAAAAAATCACATACTGGCTATATACCAATAGCCCGACTATATACATATGTTAGGAATACCTCAATGTTAAAAATCTTTATTAAATACATAATATTAAAATTATATGTTGCAAATAAAAAAGAGTACTATCAGATGTTAGGGTACATGAACTAAACAATAATTAAATATGCCGAGGAAAAAAAAAAAGGGAGTGAACATACAAAATATAAAAAATAAAAAATATATATAAAAATATATATATAAAAAAAAAAAAAAATATATATATATATATATATATATATATATATATATACACAAAAAAAAATTATAAAATTCCCTTTTTCTTTTTTTTCCCCTTTTTCCTTCCTTTCCTTCCCTTTCCTTTCCTTCTTCTTTTCCTTTTAAAAGACTAATGGGGCCTATATAAACAAATATGTACATGTACCATGCATAGCTAGGGTTCACAAATACAAAATTCTAACATGAAAAATATTGTATACTACCTATTCATAAATATTAAAAATCCATACATGTAAAAATATTATTAAAAAAGGCAGTAAATATTAGTAAATTTAAAGCGACAACACACAGAATAAAAAAATAAAGGTATAATTAAAAGTCACTAATAAAAAAAAAATTGAGATCAAACTCTACATTAAGGCCATAAGGTGACTGCCTGTGCATAATATAGATCCACCTAGATTCTGATTGGCTAAGAGATCTAATTATATTACTACCTCTCCAGTGTTTTGCATATTTTTCTATACCCCAAAAAATCAAACCAGAGGGATCTTTATTATGTCGTTGTAAAAAATGTTTGGAAACACTGTGCGTTGGGAACCCATTCTTAATATTTTGTATATGTTCCATAATGCGTTTCCAAAGGGGTCTTTTAGTTCTCCCTATGTATTGAAATCCACACTCACACTCTAAACCATAAACAACTCCTTCAGTACGGCAGGAGATAAAATCTCTAATCTTATATTCTGTGCCGTCATAATTGGATTTAAACATCTTTCTTTTTTTATTTTTACCCTTAGTTTCCCTACATGCATAACAATGTCTAAAAATGTAATTTTGTTTGTCCTATTTGGTGAGTTTAATACATTCTTTACCAACGTCGTACGTAAAGATGGTGCTTTTCTATATATAAATTTAGGGAAATCTGTTAAAACTTTATTCAGAACGGGATCTGCTTTTAAAATAGGCCAATGCTTAATAAATATTTTCTCAATTTTTTTAAAATGAACATTATAATCCATAATTATGGCTAACTGGTTGTCAAATGTGTTATTTCTACATCTATCTCCTATCAATGTCTTCCTCTTCATATTTTCAACTTCAGTAATTTTATTCTCAATCTCTTGTCTAGAATAACCTTTTTGGATAAACTTGTCTCCAATAATTTTTACTTGTATCTTATAATCCTCTAGATTGGAGCAATATCTCCTAAGTCTAATTAATTGTCCTTTTGGTATATTACATATCCAGGGAGGAAAATGGCAACTGTCCACAGGTATAAAGCCATTCCGATCAACTTCTTTAAAATAAGTTTTTGTAATAATTGTACCTTGTTTAATGGAAATATTAAGATCTAAAAAATTAATTTGCTCCTTGTCATAAACCCAAGAAAAATGGATGTTGCAGGAATTATTATTTAGTTTATTTAAAAAACTGAGTAAAGAAATACTACTCCCCTTCCATATGATGATAACATCATCAATATATCTGTAGTATAATGCAAGTTCATTCGGGGGTTTGTTATAAATCGCATTCTCTTCCCAATAGGCCATGTATAAATTGGCCACGCTGGGGGCAAACCTGGCCCCCATTGCAACACCTTTAATTTGTTCAAAATATGTTTTGTTATACCAAAAGTAATTGTGTAGGAGACAAAATTCTAGACATTTCAATATATACTTCCTTTGGGACCAAGATAAATCACTGTATTCTCTAAGTCCCCAGGTGACCGCTTCTATGGCTCCCTCATGATCAATAATTGTGTATAAGAAGGCCACATCTGCACTGGCCAGCAATGTTTCTGCATTACCTTCTACCTTATCCAATAATTGTATTAAATGTTTCGTATCTCTAAGGTAAGCTTTAGTTTTTTTGACTATGGGTTGCAAATAAAAATCAACATATTGTCCCAATCTGGCCAAAATTGACTTTATCCCGTTTACAATTGGTCTTCCCGGAGGTTCCTCTACATTTTTGTGTATTTTAGGGACTGTATAAATAATGGGTACCCTGCATGTTTGGGGGACCAAATACTTAGCCTCTTTTTTAGTGAGAATTTTCTTATTTTCTCCTTCCTGAACCAGTTTAACTAGTTGTTTTTTATATGAAAGAGTGGGATCTTTAGGGATAATTTTATAGGTGGTGGTATCTTCCAATAGTTTTTCTAACTCTTTTGAATAATAGTCTTTAGATAAAACCACTATCCCACCACCCTTGTCCGCTGGTCTAATGACAATATTATCTCTACTGGATAATCTCTTAATACCGATTTGTATTCCAGTATTTACTGATAACTTAGGAATCTTAATATTATTCAAATCCTGGTTGACCATACGTTTAAAAACTTTGATGTAATTGTTATTAGACAATTGAGGGTTAAAAAGTGACTGTGTGTAATGAAGCTACTGTAACCATTAGCTAAATTTGTTCTGGCCCCTGGTAATCCTAAAAAATACTTTTGAATATTTAATTTGCGGATGAATTTCTGGGCATCAATATAGATGTCACAGTTATTAGCTGCCTTAGGTGGTGCATATTTGAGGCCTTTATCCAATGCCATAATTTCTTCTTTTGTTAAATCCTGTCCACTTAAATTAAACACTCCCTCCCCTATTGTTCTCTTTTTCTTTTGTTGTTTCCTCCCAGGCCCTGCATCCTCTCTTCTGGGTGGACTTAACCACCGTACTCTTTCCAGACTTCTGTCCCTGTCTAAAAAATCTTTTTGTGGTGGATCATAATTCAATGGTTCATACCTATTGTACAATCCTATGGGGCTCCTTCCTTCACCATTGTGAGGATACCATCTTTCTTGTGGGTATTGCCTAGGACTTCTTTCCTGGTAGTAATTATAAGCTGGTCTATGATAGTAATCTGGTCGTGGTGGACCATAATTGTCCATTTTTTGATAATAATTAGGTCTAACCCACTGAGAGTTGGGTCTCCATCCATTTCCTCCTCCTTTTCCTTTATTCTTTTTATAAAACGGACCACCATTTTTGGTTTCCAATTTTTATGAGGAGTTTGATAGGACGGCCCATTATAATACTGATATTCTCTTTTGTCTTGGGTATTCCTAACCCCTTCTTTAGGTGGCATAGGAAGACGTCTTGATGTATCTACCTTTGTTTCCTTAATCAGGGTGGTATTATTGGATGCTATTTCTGCGTCTATAAGAGAATTTTGCCATTTAAATACTTGTTCTTTCTTAAAATCATTAAGATCTCTTTGGTATTTTTTGATCTTACGATGTTTTATTTCTTGATCTAATTTCTCTAGCTCTCTATTTAGCCATTTATTAAATGCACCTATATCTAGAGAGTCCTTCATTGGTTCTATTTTGGTCTTGATTTCTTCTATTTGAGACTGTAAATTTCTCATCTTCCTCTGTTTTCTTTTAAGTAAAAATCTTTATAATTCTAATCCTTTATCCTGAAAAAAATTAAACCATTCCTCGGTAGCTTTAGTATCAACCAACCCATCACATAAACCCCACCTAAACCTTCTAGGAATTAATCTGTCCTTGAGGTATCATATCCCACCATGTGGATAACTTTTTTCCATTAAATGCCCCAATTTCCTATACAGATTATCCAAATCTGTATTGGAGGTATTAACCTCTTTATTAAAAACATTCTCTATATTAATGGATCTGTTTTCCACAAACCGAACCACTTCCATTATAGCTGCAAAAGGTGATGCGGTAAGTACTAGAGACAATGGAAAAAAATCCTCCTGCACTTATAATGAGTTGTAAACTGAAGCGACCGAGGAATGATTTAATTTTTTTCAGGATAAAGGATTAGAATTATTAAGATTTTTACTTAAAATTTCTCATCTTCCTCTGTTTTCTTTTGAGTCTCAAATAGAAGAAATCAAGACCAAAATAGAACCAATGAAGGACTCTCTAGATATAGGTGCATTTAATAAATGACTAAATAGAGATCTAAAGAAATTAGATCAAGAAATAAAACATCATAAGATTAAAAAATACCAAGGAGATCTTAATGATTTTAAGAAAGAACAAGTTTTTAAATGGCAAAATTCTCTTATAGACGCAGAAATAGCATCCAATAATACCACCCCGATTAAGGAAACAAAAGTAGATACATCAAGACGTCTTCCTATGCCACCTAAAGAAGGGGTTAGGAATACCCAAGACAAAAGAGAATATCAGTATTATAATGCGCCGTCCTATCAAACTCCTCATAAAAATTGGAAACCAAAAAATGGCGGTCCATTTTATAAAAAGAATAAAGGAAAAGGAGGAGGAAATGGATGGAAACCCAACTCTCAGTGGGTTAGACCTAATTATTATCAAACAATGGCCAATTATGGTCCACCACGACCAGATTACTATCATAGACCAGCTTATAATTACTACCAGGAAAGAAGTCCTAGGCAATACCCACAAGAAAGATGGTATCCTCACAATGGTGAAGGAAGGAGCCCCACAGGATTGTACAATAGGTATCCTCACAATGGTGAAGGAAGGAGCCCCATAGGATTGTACAATAGGTATGAACCATTGAATTATGATCCACCACAAAAAGATTTTTTAGACAGGGACAGAAGTCTGGAAAGAGTACGGTGGTTAAGTCCACCCAGAAGAGAGGATGCAGGGCCTGGGAGGAAACAACAAAAGAAAAAGAGAACAATAGGGGAGGGAGTGTTTAATTTAAGCGGACAGGATTTAACAAAAGAAAAAATTATGGCATTGGATAAAGGCCTCAAATATGCACCACCTAAGGCAGCTAATAACTTTGACATCTATATTGATGCCCAAAAATTCATCCGCAAATTAAATATTCAAAAGTATTTTTTAGGATTACCAGGGGCCAAAACAAATTTAGCTAATGGTTACAGTAGCGGCATTACACACAGTCATTTTAAGAATAAGTCACTTTTTAACCCTCAATTGTCTAATAACAATTACATCGAAGTTTTTAAACGTATGGTCAACCAGGATTTGAATAATATTAAGATTCCTAAATTATCAGTAAATACTGGAATACAAATCGGTATTAAGAGATTATCCAGTAGAGATAATAAAATGTAAAAAATCCTCCTGCGCTTAATGGAATGATTATTATTATACAGCTGCTGTCCCTCAACTTATACCAACAAGTCCAAACAAAAAGAAAAAAATAGTGAAGCGCTTATACCACATAAATAAATAAAATTAAAGTGCAATCAAAAAATATTATAAATTTCATATTCTTTTGTGACAAATCTATATAATACACACTAATACCTCCCTCTAATGGGAGAAAAAAATAGTGCAACCAAATGTAATTATGCTTTAATGGTTCAACACACACTGTGAAGAAACCTAATATACCGTGCATATAACACAACAAAATGTGAATAAATTAGTAAATAAAAAATTATATAGTATATCAATTATCCACATAAAATAGTGCCTAATTCACACACATTTTATATACATCATAAGTGAAAAGAGAACAAAATGTCCATGCATGTGACTCTGTGCTTTTTTTTAAAAACACACATGATCTCCACTTCTAGGTGCAAATTAAATCCTCCAAATGGCAGCAATGCCTGCTCACCTCCCCTCCTTGACCCACACAGGGCCCCAAAGCAGTTTCCACCTCAGTGGTATATCTCCTCTGGCAGACTCCTTATTCCTTCTCCTCTCTTAATTCTCCACTCCAGACTCATAGAAAAACATAAAACTTTCCATAGTGTAGTATATTTATTTAGAAAGGGTAAAACACCATAAATTGTTACACTCACATTATCCTCTTGGTTAACAGGCTTTTTTACTACAACCTATGGGTTGCACTTTAATTTAATTTATTTATGTGGTATAAGCTCTTCACTATTTTTTTCCAGTAGAGATAATATTGTCATTAGACCAGCGGACAAGGGTGGTGGGATAGTGGTTTTATCTAAAGACTATTATTCAAAAGAGTTAGAAAAACTATTGGAAGATATCACCACCTATAAAATTATCCCTAAAGATCCCACTCTTTTATATAAAAAACAATTAGTTAAACTGGTTCAGGAAGGAGAATATAAGAAAATTCTCACTAAAAAAAGAGGCTAAGTATTTGGTCCCCCAAACATGCAGGATACCCATTATTTATACAGTCCCTAAAATACACAAAAATGTAGAGGAACCTCCGGGAAGACCAATTGTAAATGGGATAAAGTCAATTTGGGCCAGATTGGGACAATATATTGATTTTTATTTGCAACCCATAGTCAAAAAAACTAAAGCTTACCTTAGAGATACGAAACATTTAATACAATTATTGGATAAGGTAGAAGGTAATGCAGAAACATTGCTGGCCAGTGCAGATGTGGCCTTTTTATACACAATTATTGATCATGATGGAGCCATAGAAGCGGTCACCTGGGGACTTAGAGAATACAGTGATTTATCTTGGTCCCAAAGGAAGTATATATTGAAATGTCTAGAATTTTGTCTCCTACACAATTACTTTTGGTATAACAAAACATATTTTGAACAAATTAAAGGTGTTGCAATGGGGGCCAGGTTTGCCCCCAGCGTGGCCAATTTATACATGGCCTATTGGGAAGAGAATGCGATTTATAACAAACCCCCGAATGAACTTGCATTATACTACAGATATATTGATGATGTTATCATCATATGGAAGGGGAGTAGTATTTCTTTACTCAGTTTTTTAAATAAACTAAATAATAATTCCTGCAATATCCATTTTTCTTGGGTTTATGACAAGGAGCAAATTAATTTTTTAGATCTTAATATTTCCATTAAACAAGGTACAATTATTACAAAAACTTATTTTAAAGAAGTTGATCGGAATGGCTTTATACCTGTGGACAGTTGCCATTTTCCTCCCTGGATATGTAATATACCAAAAGGACAATTAATTAGACTTAGGAGATATTGCTCCAATCTAGAGGATTATAAGATACAAGCAAAAATTATTGGAGACAAGTTTATCCAAAAAGGTTATTCTAGACAAGAGATTGAGAATAAAATTACTGAAGTTGAAAATATGAAGAGGAAGACATTGATAGGAGATAGATGTAGAAATTACACATTTGACAACCAGTTAGCCATAATTATGGATTATAATGTTCATTTTAAAAAAATTGAGAAAATATTTATTAAGCATTGGCCTATTTTAAAAGCAGATCCCGTTCTGAATAAAGTTTTAACAGATTTCCCTAAATTTATATATAGAAAAGCACCATCTTTACGTACGACGTTGGTAAAGAATGTATTAAACCCACCAAATAGGACAAACAAAATTACATTTTTAGACCAAAAAGGGTTTTTCCCGTGCAAACATTGTTATGCATGTAGGGAAACTAAGGGTAAAAATAAAAAAAGAAAGATGTTTAAATCCAATTATGACGGCACAGAATATAAGATTAGAGATTTTATCTCCTGCCGTACTGAAGGAGTTGTTTATGGTTTAGACTGTGAGTGTGGATTTCAATACATAGGGAAAACTAAAAGACCCCTTTGGAAACGCATTAGGGAACATATACAAAATATTAAGAATGGGTTCCCAAAACACAGTGTTTCCAAACATTTTTTACAACAACATAATAAAGATCCCTCTGGTTTGATTTTTTTGGGGTATAGAAAAATATGCAAAACACTGGAGAGGTAGTAATATAATTAGATCTCTTAGCCAATCAGAATCTAGGTGGATCTATATTATGCACACGCAGTCACCTTATGGCCTTAATGTAGAGTTTGATCTCAATTGTTTTATTAGTGAATTTTAATTATACCTTTATTTATTTTATTCTGTGTGTTGTCGCTTTAAATTTATTGATATTTACTGCCTTTTTTAATAATAATTTTACATGTATGGCTTTTTAATATTTATGAATAGGTAGTATACAATATTTTTCATGTTAGAATTTTGTATTTGTGAACCGTAGCTATGGATGTATATGCATGGTACATGTACATATTTCTTTATATAGGCCCCATTAGTCTTTTAAAAGGAAAAGAAGAAGGAAAGGGAAGGAAAGGAAAGGAAGGAAAAAGGGGAAAAAAAAGAAAAAGGGAATTTTATAATTTTTTTTTTGTATATATATATTTTTTTTATATATATATTTTTATATATATTTTTTATATTTTGTATGTTCACTCCCTTTTTTTTTTTTTTCCCCAGCATATTTAATTTTTGTTTAGTTCATGTACCCTAACATTTCTGATAGTACTCTTTTTTATTTGCGAGGGATGTGACGCAGCGCGTCGTTACGTCTTTTCCGGTGTGAGTAGACGCATTTCCGGTTGCAGCGGCCATCTTAGTACACCCAGTTACCATGCAGTATACCCATATGAAGAGGTGACAGGCGTTTTTTGAACTGGATACACATGTGAGTGCAATGTGAATTGTTTTGTTCGGATATATTCAATAAAATACTGCACAATGGAAGGCTTTTTGCTTTATATCTCATATATATTACCCTGAGCGGAGGTGGAGTGGACAAGGTGCGGCTTATAGAGGAGGAATTGTGTATTATATCCTATGGTCCCTGTGATGAGAAGAGGAATCCAGAGGACCTGATATTGTCAATTTAGCCCTTTGGCCCTGTGTGGGTCAGGGTGTTGAGGTGAGCAGGCATTGCTGCCATTTGAAGATTGGTGTTTGTTACTCCACTAGAGTGAAGATCACGTGGGCACCATCACGTTTTTTGCATGGACTTTATATCTTGATTTTTCACTAATGAATTTAGTTTATTTATATTTTATGGATTACAATTAATAATATTGAGCATAATCACCATTCACTAACGTTTTTTGTTTGTATGGATTATTATTTATAATATTGAGTATAACCACCATCACATTTGAGTGTTCACTTTATTTTAGAAATTGGTTCACTATATATTATCAATTTATATTTCACACTGAACACTAATATGTTGTTTATATTTATCCAATATGTATTAGGAGTATATTATTGATATAGCGCTACATTATTGTACTATTACTTCACGGAATACTCAGCATTTATATATACTGCTTGGCCTTATCGGCTATTGGAACACCATCTTTCTTTTGGGACTTATTTATTGTTTATGAACACTTATGAACGTACATCAATCCTTGTCTTTATGATATCACTTTATCTAGCGCTGCATACCTATAACTTGTATATTCCATGACACTGCTCCTGTCTCTTGTCCTCACTACCTGCCTTGCTCTGGTGCACGCCTGGCAATCTACAAAACCTGCTCTGCCTACTACTACTGTGCCAAAATCAGAGGATCATCATCTGCAAGAGCTGCAAACAACAACTACTGGCGCTCTTGTTCCCGTGGGTCCTAGACTCCCTCTGTTCCAACTCCAGCGGGGTCAGGGCTAGTGACACAAGTGCGGCCGACCTTGTCATTTCAGTCTCCCATCAGGTACGTGACATTACCAGTCAGCCAATGATGGAGTCTGAAAAGGAGGCCTCTCCATTGGGGGACATTTGTCAATCAGTATCTGCCTTGTTTAACTTGGTGCAAGATTTGCAGAGAAACTTTGAGATACGGATCTCACTGCAGCCTTAGATGCAACCACTCAAACAGAGCGCAGTGTGATCTTTGGAACACTTTTCCTACCGGAACCCTGGGTGCCTACGCCAGAGTTTTTTACAGGAGACCGCAGGAAGTTCAAAACTTTTCGTAACTCCTGCGAGCTATATTTTTCGCTGCTTCCAAGGACCTTTACATCACCAAGCACCAAAGTGGGATTCATCATCACACTTCTTAGGAATGAACCGCAATCCTGGGCAAACCACCTTCGTGAGCAACATGATCCGGTTCTAACTTTGGTGGACTCTTTTTTCACAGCAATGGCACAAATCTATGCTGATCCTTTCCTGCGTTAAACTGCTGAATCTATGCTTAGCAAGCTACAGCAAGGCCAAAGGCCTGTGGAAGAATATGTTACCGATTTCCACATCTGGAGTTTCGATACTCAATGGAATGAGTCTGCTCTCCGCTACCAGTTCCGCCTTGGCCTTTCTGACACCCTGAAAGATGAGCTTGCCCGAGTGGGGGTACCAACCAGGCTGGAGAACCTGACAGACCTGACAATCCACATTGACCGTCGGATTCGGGAGAAACAGGATGAGAAAACTAACAGGGAGATTCTGATATGTTCAGAAATAGGGATCCCGGTGCCCTCTACGAATGCTGTTCCATCAGAGTTACCCATTAATCAAGGAAAACATATTAATCCACCTAGGAGGAGCTTTTGGAGACCAGCTGTCCGCTGCAGAACGTATTCAACGACAGAAGTTCAACCTCTGTCTCTACTGTGGTGATTATGCAGTGACGTGTCCAATCAGACCTCATAAGCCCTCTCCCAACTGGTTCTATATGATGCATCCCCAAGGAACAAGCTGAACGCATCTCTCCTTCCATCTTCAACTACAACTGGTCCGACGATCACAGTCCTGGCCATTATAGACTTGGGTGCTTGTAGTTTCATGGATGCAAACTTCGCTACCCAGAATAAGAATCCGCACCGTACTAAGGCACAAAGACTTTCTGTTCATCTAGCGGATGGGTCCGGTATCAGTTCTGGTCCTGTGACACTAGAGACCATGCCAATGTTATGCTACTCCTCCTCGGGACGCCAGGAATTTCTGTCTGGATATCATTACTTCCGATATTTCCAGTTATTCTCGGCATGCCCTGGCTAAGAGCACATAACCCAACCATCAATTGATTGTCTGGAGAAATCCTCTTCCCTTCGGAATACTGTCTGAACCACTGTATTCCTAAAGAACCAAGTGCAGCAACCTCTCTTAGTATTTACTCTGATCCCGAGACCATGAAACTCGTTCCTGTTGTTTACCACGAGTATCTGGACGTATTTAATAAAAAAAGAGTGCCAATACTCTTCCTCCTCATCGTTCCTATGATTGTCTGATTGAGCTCCTGCCCGGCGCCGAAATTCCTTTCGGATAAATTTACCCCCTATCCGAAGTAGAATTAGAGGTCCTCCGGGGTTATATTGAGGAGAGTCTGGAAAAAGGGTTTATTCGGCCTTCTACATCACCAGCAGGAGCTGGCATTTTCTTTGTTGAGAAGAAGGATCACACCCTCAGACCCTGTGTGGACTACCGTGGTCTAAACAAGATAACGGTCAAAAATTGTTATCCCCTGCCTCTAATTCCTGAGTTATTCGAAAGGCTGCGAGGAGCATGTTTCTTCTCAAAACTGGATCTGAGGGGCGCTTACAATCTGGTTAGAATTCGCAAAGGTGATGAATGGAAGACGGCCTTCTAAACTCGCTTCGGGCATTTTGAATACCTGGTGATGCCTTTTGGTCTCTAATGCCCCAGCAACCTTCCAACACCTTGTAAATGATATATTTCGGGACCATTTAGATCTATTCATAATCGTTTACCTGGATGACATCTTCGTTTTCTCCAGTTCAATAGAAAGACAACGGGATCATGTGAAGGAGACTCTGGATAGATTACTCCAACATCACCTTTACGCAAAAGCTGAAAAATGTGAATTTGAGAGACAGTCTATCCAGTTCCTCGGACTTGTGATCACCCCCGAGGGCATTTCTATGGACCCCCAAAAAGTGTCCTATGTATTGGAGTGGCCTGTTCCAGGAGACAGGAAAGCAGTTCAGCGTTTCGTAGGATTTGCAAATTTCTACAAGAAATTTATCAAAAACTTCTCTGGGATCATCGCACCAGTAACACAGCTCACCAGGCAACATATCCCCTTCAAGTGGACTCCCGAGGCCCAAGCAGCCTTTCAGCAATTAAAGACCTTGTTCACCTCCGCACCTATCCTGAAGCACCCAGCCCCTGCTCTAGCCTTTGTCCTCGAAGTGGACGCTTCTGAGAATGCTGTAGGAGCCATCTTGTCACAAAGACAGGGACTCAAATCCCTTCTGCACCCTGTTGCATTTTTCTCTAGGAAGTTAAACACCACTGAAAGGAACTATGATGTGGGAGACAGAGCTTCTAGCCATCAAGGCAGCACTTGAGGAATGGCGCTACTTACTGGAGGGAGCATCCCATCCTATTCTCATCTTCACAGACCATAAGACCCTTGAAAAACTGAAAACAGCAAAAAGCCTAAGGCCACGACAAGCAAGATGGGCACTATTTTTCTCCCGCTTTGTCTTCCATTTGACATACTGTCCTGGATCAAAAAACAGTAAACCCGACGCACTCTCACGTATGTTTCCCGACCCAATTGTACAGTCTGAACCTGACACGATTTTGCCAGCCAATAATTTTTTACTGCTGCAGACAGACCTTGTAACACAAATAAGAGAAGTGGTGGTAATCATCCACCTTCCATAGATATGCATCTTCAGCTAAAGGACAGTCTGTATTTTCATAAGGAACAAATCTTTGTGCCCGAAGAACTCAGGACTCTTATCCTCAAAAGGTGTCATGATCACCCCTTAGCAGGTCACTTCGGGATCCACAAGACCTCAAATTTGGTCTCTCGCTCCTTCTGGTGGCCAAATTCAATAAAAGATTGCCAGGACTATATGAGGTCTTGTACAGTTTGCCTTAGAAACAAGTCTGACAAAGCCAAGACCTGGGGCCTGTTGGAATCTTTGCCCGTAACGGAAAAACTTTGGAGTATGATCTCCATGGATTTTATTGTGGAACTTCCCCCATCGGAAGGATTTACCACTATTTTTGTAGTGGTTGACCACCTATCAAAGATGGCCTACTTCATTCCCTTGAAAGGGACTCCTTCCACCACGGAAACTGCTTCTGCTTCTATCAAAGAGGAGGACAATTTACCGAGGAGTACAATTTACATCCAAGTTCTGGAAAGCTCTGTGTGAGGCATTAGAGATTGAATTACGCTTCTCCTCTGCATATCACCCACAAACAAATGGACAGACGGAAAGAATGAACCAAACTCTGGAACAATACCTCCGATGCTTCTTATATTCACAGGGTGACTGGGTATCTCTCCTTCCGTTAGAGGAGTTCGCTTACAATAATTCCATTCACTCAGCTACCAAGCAATCCCCCTTTTACTCCAACTAGTGGAACCCGCTGTCCTGGCAGTACATGAAAGGATGGAGTTCCTCAGGAGGAACGGGGAAATATTGCAGAAAACTATTTCCGAAGCTCAGGCAAATAACAAAACATTTTTTGACAAAAGAAGAAGGGGCAACTTAAGACTGAAACAAGGAGATAAAGTCTGGTTATCCACGGCAAATCTAAAATTGAATTGTCCTTCGAGAAAGCTTGGTCCAAGATACCTGGGACCATTTACTATCAAGAGAAAAGTTAACCCTGTAGCTTTCGAATTAAAACTACCTGCTAATATGAAGATTCACCCGCTGTTCCATTGCTCCTTGCTAAAACCACATATTCCAAGTGGATTTCCCAATCGAGATCCGGAGGCGCCTGCTCCACTGCTGGAAATAAAGAATACGAGGTTGAGGCTATCTTGAATTGTAGGAAGAGGGGTGGACAGACCCAGTTTCTCATTAAATGGAAAGGTTATGGACTAGAGGATAATTCCAGGGAACCATCCACTAATGTCCATGCCCCACGGATAGTTCAAGCCTACTTCCATCTTCACCCTGAAAAACTAGCCCTAGTGGGCATCTGGAGGCTGCCCCTAAGGGGGGCAATGTAAGGGATTTCCGGCAAGACGAATCACGATCGGAAATGCGCATGCGCATAGGAATTCCCGCAGGAGAATTGCAGGTTGTGTGCATGCACGCAGAAATGCGCGATCGCGTACACGCACGTGCACACATGCGGCGAAGATTGGCGCCAGACGGCCTATTTAAGGAGTGTCTCTGCTCATGTTCAGTGCTGACTGGCCTTCAGCTCCCGCGTGTCCTGCTTGTTCCTGTGTGATTCCTTTGTTGCTGACCTGGCTTGTTCCTCACCTGACTCTGATTGCTCTCCTGATTGATACTGGTTCCTGACTTTGGCTCTGCTCCTGACCTTGGCTTTTCCTTCTGATTCTGTACCGTGCTGCCCGACTGTTGATGACCCTGGCTATTCCATGACACTGCTCCTGTCTCTTGTCCTCACTACCTGCCTTGCTCTGGTGCACGCCTGGCAATCTACAAAACCTGCTCTGCCTACTACTACTGTGCCAAAATCAGAGGATCATCAGCCTTCCAAGGTCATCATCTGCAAGAGCTGCAAACAACAACTACTGGCGCTCTTGTTCCCGTGGGTCCTAGACTCCCTCTGTTCCAACTCCAGCGGGGTCAGGTGCTCTTTTTCCCGTGAGTCGCACTAAGTACCTATAAATCTAGTGGCCAAAATGTCCAATGAACGGTACTCTATTGAAGAGGCCTACAGGATTCTGAGCATGTCAGATGAGAGGGCAGGGGAAGCCTCACTGACCGAAGTGCTATTTCATGAGTAGGGGTTATGTGTATTTTTGTATTTTTATGTTTATTTTAATTTTAATTTTATTTATTTTTATTTTATTTTTATTTTATATTTATTTTTATTTATTTTTATTTTCATTCATTTTTGTTATTTTTATTTTCTTTCATTTTATTTTTATTGTTATTTTATTTATATTTATTTTTATTTTTATTTATATTTATTTGTTTTTATTTTATTTGTATTTGTATCTTTATTTTAATTAATTAATGCATTTTAATTTTTTGTCTCTACCCTTATGATTAGGGGTTAGAAGACATGAGGTTATGGATAACAGTATGGTTTTACTGTAATTGTTTTAGCTGTGAGGGGACCTCACATGAGTATACAGAGGGATAATGGTGATGGAAGGGTAGGCGGTGTTTTTTGTCCATGGTAATGAGTGGGAGGGATCTCCCACTGCTTTATAATCAGCTTGGCAGAGGAAAAGAGCGTCTTGAGAACGCCCTGTGGGTGCGGCGAAACGCGTTGACGTATTTCCGGCTGCCTGTCCCGACGTCTGACGTCATTTCAGGTGAGTGGAACGCACGCCGAGCGGTGCATTCCAAGGGGCCATCTTTGCATAGTGGATGAGTCTGCATCTGAGGTCTGTTATCCTGCTGTATACCTGGCTGTAGGGTCTCTATACAGAAATCGCTTTATATGAAAGAAAGATCGTTTTTATGAAAGAAAGATCGTTTTGCTTCAATAAAATGCGGGTTAATATCTGTTAAGTGAGTGTCTGGAAAAATTCTTTTGAGATTGGAAATCATTACGGTATCACACTATGGTCTTTTCTTCTTCCTGATTTTCTCTGGGGGATTCGGTGAGAGGAGTAACCAGAGGAGGTGTTCATATCCTAGAGGAGGCAATATTTGGAGGTTATATACAAAGTAAAGGAGGTCCAGGAGCCCTTAATATCCCTGAAAGGCGTTTGACTCACCATTATCTGGTGAGTGCGGTTAATGTTGGTTTTGCACTGGTGGATGGTGGAGGTATCACTGGCACGGAAGAATCCAATGAAAATATAACATAATTAATTTTTTCACGGGACTGTTTTTTTGGATTTTGGCACTGGACTTATTATTTTTAAATTATATATAATTTTTAAATTATATATATTTTTTTATTTCACTAATATTTTAATTAATATTTTTGTGTCATAGTGTATTTTAAGTTTGTGATATCTAGTAACTATTATTTATGGGTTAGGTGATGTATTTTATTGTTTTGTGGGTTTTGCGCTGGTATAAGTTGATATAAGTTTTTTGGTCTTGCACCTGTGTACAGCAGCATCTCACGGGGAATAGTGTGTGGAATAAGAGAATCCTGGGCGCTGAGGTTTTTTCTCTTTTCACTGACAGAATCTACCTGATAATACATATCTGTAGACAGCAGTAGCACCCTCACAGACTCAGACGAAGGAGAAGTCCCTGCTAAGGTCAGGCATACCCGACCCTGCTCCTAGGTTGCTGTGATGTTGCAATCGCATGATTCTCATACGCAGCAGAGTGCCAGTAGTAGTGCCACTCTACCTTATTAATTAACTGGCGAGCACCAATGGCCTAGTACATCCTGGTCTTATACATACCAGCACTGCAGTAGCACTTGGTGACATGGCGAGTCCCATAAGTGCAATACAAGCTGGTGTGGTGGCTAACCCAAGTAATGTCCCGCAGCCACCAAGAATTTAAACACAGGCCCGTAGATCCCCTAGTGTCCTTCCGCATGTGCTTGCAAATCTCAACTGGCAGGCCACAAATTCTGCAGCACCCGAACTTCCCCATTCACTGCCTGTTAGCAACCGCCTGGCGGTACCTCTAGCAGTCCACAGGACAGGATTCCCCAGAACGTGGAGTCTAAGCCCCAGCCTGCTTGTTCACCAGGGGAATCCGCCGGGGGTCTGTGCAGGTGGAGAGCCTGACGTGAAGAGGCAGAAGGCGGAAGCAGGGATGGCTGGATCCGTGCCGGATGGAGGGATGGATGGATGAATGGATGGATGAGCGTGGTCAAACAGGCCAGGTCGGTAACAGAGGGGTCAGCGTAGTACAAGGCAGCAGGCAGAAGAATAGTCAGTTCACTCGCTGGGGTCGGTACCAGTAGTTCAGATCAGGTAGGGATATCCAAAAGAGAGGTCAGACTAGCCAGGGGTCAGAGCAGGAGAAGTCAGCAGTGGTCAGGTCCAGGCAGGTCAGCAACGAATCTCAAACAACAGGAATACAGGAACACTGTACGGACCATACGGCAATGAGTGTAAGTGCAGGGCAGGTTTAAATAGTGCGCCCTGCCATTGGTGCCAGACGAGCAGCCGCAATTGCGAGTGCGCATGCGCGGCCGCCGCCGTCCAGGTCTTAGTATCCGCCGGCTAGAATGGATCGGCGCTCTGCGCATGCGCGGAGCCATTCGTTGCCGCGATCCCTGACACTGCCCAACCCAGGATTCAGGTGGAAACCATACATTTAACTACTCGATTTTTTTGGAGACGTTTTTCACGAAAGATCTGTATGCATTGATTGTGGATCAAAGCAATTTATATGTACAACATTTTATCGCTGCCAACCCAAATTCAAACCTTGCCAGACCATTTACATGGAAACCTGCTACGGTTTCCAAATTTAACGTTTTTTTGGGCCTAATCCTCAACATGGGCATTATCAAAAAAAAATGAATTGCGGTTGTATTGGTCCACAGACCCAAATTATCATGTGCCAGTGTGATATGGGAATATAATGCGTTTTATGCATTTCAACAACCATACACTGTCGTCCTTGGGCTGACCCTGAATTTGACTGGCTCCACAAAATTCGGCCCCTCGTAAATCACCTTAACCAAAAATTTGCAGATGTCTATACTCCCCAACAAAACATCTGTGTTGATATGTCCCTCAGTTTTTATGGCCACCTTGCATTCAAACTATTTCTCCGCAACAAGCGTGCCAGATATGGGGTCAAGATGTATAAGACCTTCGAGAGGGCAACAGGCTATACATACAGGTTTTGGATTTACAATGGAAAAGATAGTCATGTGGAGCCCCCTGGATGCCCAAACTACACTGGGACTTGGTGTCATCCTTTTTCCATATGGGGTACCACATATACGTGGACAATTTTTATAATAGCGTACCACTATTTAGACAGTTGTACAATCTTAGAATTGGTGCATGTGGCACCGTGTGACCTAATTGCTGGGGCTTCCCCCAACGGTTTGTAAATAAGAGTCTTAGAAAAGGGGAAAAAGCCTGCTTCAGAAATTATGAATTTCTCGCAGTGAAGTGGAAGGACAGACGGGATGTTTTCGTCCTGTCTTCCATTCACGCAGACATGACCATCCAAATTGCCACGGCAGCTGGTGTTGTTCTGAAGCTCCTCTGTGTCCACGACTATAACCTTAACATGGGAGGGGTGGACTTCAATGAACAGATGATGAAGCTGTTCTTAGTTTCCCGAAAAGCCAGACGCTGGTACAAAAAAGTGTCTGTTTATTTCAACTGGCGCTATAAACGCTTTTGTGCTTTACAAAGCAACTGGACGTAGTGGATCCTTCCTAAAATTTCAGGAGAGCATCACGGCCCTTTTGTATTCAGAAGGTGCTATAGCCTAAACCCCCAACCCAGCTGCAGTTAGCCGGCTGCATGAGAGGCATTTTACCAATGCCATTCCTGGTACCCCAACCCAAAGGACACCCCCAAAAAGATGTTGTGTCTGTAGCAGACATGGAATTAGGAGTTACACCCTCTTTGTCCCTCCTGTCCTGGTCAACCTGGTCTCTGCCTCAAGGACTGCTTCCGTCGCTACCATACACTAGTGGGCTATTAGTATAGGGTAGAGCACAGTTCAGGGCACATATTTGCACTGGGTCTATTTTTTTTTACATACTGTCACCAGTGCAGTACAGCGCCATCATATAACTGGCATGGCGGTGATCAAGAACACTGACTGGTGACAGTATGAAAAAAATATATATATAATTGTTTTTTTTTTTTATTACATGTTTTCTTTTTTTTTCATATTTCACTATGACCAAAGTAGTACAATGTTACCATAGTAACATTGTACTACTTTGGGGAAGTGATCAGTATTTGTTTTTTTTGTTTTTTTTTACACAATTTGCTTATAGCAAAGAATTACTTTGATATAAGCAAGCATTTACCTGAATGACATCGATTCATTCAGGGTTTTTTTTTTTTTTGTGCTTAGCTGTGATTTGGCCATGGCTAATCACATGACACAGCTGGGCTGTGATTGGCCCAGCTTGTGCATGTGATCGCTGTGACCATTCCCAGCTAGACACACTAGTATACAATGGATGGCATGAATGAAGCCATCCAACGGTCATGTGACCTGCTGTGATTGGTCACAGCAGGTCACATGGTACCGGCAATGGGGCCGGTACTCAGATCTGTACTCAGGCCGGTGACAGATCGCGCCGCTGCGCGGCTCTGCAGGCGCACAAACTGCGCATGCCTGAAAGGACGCCATATGAAGTCCACCCGGAGCGGTGAGGGTTTTTGCCGGCAGCCATTCAGCCATAGGCCTGGCAGGAATCGGTTAACCACTCGATAAGCGGGCTATAGCCGAATGACGGCTACAACACAGTTGTCCAGTGGCATGCACCAGGCACTGTCTGTGATCCTGTCACTGTGTTCTATGGACACAGCTGATCACATGACAAGGTAAAAGGCCCATTATAGAGGTCTTTTACCATGTGATCAGCTGTGTCTAATGACACAGCTGATCACAAAGTAAATACAGTTGCCGGTTATCAGCAGCACTTTCCTCACAGTGTCACAGCGTGAGGAAAGTACTGCCAATACGCGGCAAGTGTCACAGAGGACATCTGCACTGATAATCAGGGCAATGATTATCAGTGCCCTGATCAGTGCCGCCCCATCAGTGCCACCCATCAGTGCCGCCCATCAGTGCTGCATCATCAGTGCCTCTTCATCAATTCCCACCAGTACTGCATATCAGTGCCCATCAATAACATACAGAATAGGCATACTTAGAATTACACCCTGGGGGTCCCTAAGGAATTCCCTTAATTTGCAGGTATTTTCCATCCAGGGATTTCTATTCTGCTACTCCTCCTGAGTACGGCAATACTACATGTGTGACTACTTTTCACATTTTTGGAGGCCCTGGAGAACCCAGAAACACCCACAAAATGACCACATTTTGGGTAGTAAACACCCAAAATTGTTTAAGCGGCATGTTGAGTCTTTTGAAGAGTTAATTTATTTGCCACAAGTTTTTGAGCAATGTGGAAAGAAAACAAAAATTATATTTTTTTTTTTTTTTACACAAAGTTGTCAGTTTATTAAGATAATTTTCACTCATAGTATGGGAATACTTAGTTGAGCCATAGCTTTACCACCCCCAAACCGCTTTAGCTGCAGAGGCAGCAGTGATGTACACATGGTTTGGCTTTTCTTTGCAGCTGTGGCAGGAATTATACCTCTGTACAGCAGGACCGGAGAGTGTATGGAGGCCTTATCATTGGACAGAGAGACTGCCAGAATTCACCAGATGCCATCCCTCGGGGTTCCCGGGGAAGATCAGAGAGTTTCTAATTGGCCAAAGCAGTCATGTGCCAGCGCTGACCAAGCAGAATAACACCAGGTGTTCTTAAGAAAATAAGGGGAAGCAGAGCGGAAATTTCAAATTCTGGAAGCGCTACACCAGCTGGATGGGCACTGATAACTCATCACCCACAAAGGGGCGGCCTTTCCCTGACGAAGCCACGTGGTTGCTGGCGTAACGCGTGGGGTGGAGCTTAGTACCGTCATTGCTGGTTATACTGGGACTAGAAGTCTATATTTGTGATACTGATCTGTTTTATCCAGCACAATGTGAGTGTTATTCTTAACATGGTTTTATAATAAATAAACAAACAGCATTACGCTATGGGAGTTGTTCCTTTCTTCCTACATGTGGAGTTTTAAGCCGTGAAGAGATCCGTGTTATAGTGTCATCTAAGGTGGTTCCTGTTATAAGCGCTTTGCTGCCATTTAGAGCCTCTTTGATGGCATTACTATGCTCGGTTGACCTTTATTAGTTTTTAGGTCCACTTCACGGTGGAGCACTGTCGTTTTTGGAAAGTTTCTTTTGGATATATATTGCTCTAGAAGCTGCACACAAGAGTCCACTCGCATCGTTGAAGCTCCTGTCTAGCCGCTTATCCACATTGGCCAGACATGAGGTGTTTAACAGAACACGTTGACAAAGTAGCGGTTAGAGACTTGAGACAGACCATTTACCACTGACAGGAGTGCTTACAATTGTCAGTTTTTAGTCATTTATATAAAACATTTATCCCAAAAGATAAACGGTTTGCTGTAACTGCTTGTAAAGTGTTAGCTGAATCTCAAGTTCAATTTGTCAGTCAAGTCAATCTAAATCTGCTTGTCTAACACTACCTTCTTCCCAGACTGACAATACTACTGTTCAAAGATGTCTGCTATGCTACTACATCCAGAACGCAGACACTCTGGCCCTGATTTACTGTGCCTGGGCGCATTTCCGTGGGCGAACGTCTAATTTTTACGAGCGACCGTCTACTTTTACCCCGCAACGAGCTTTACTATTGAGCAGCGTCCATAAATAGACGCCCAATCGAATTTACTAACGAGACACACGCCCGGAATCAGACTAACAAAGCAGACTTGCTAAGAGGCATGTCTAACATAATGAAAAATCACTGCAGAGACATGTTGTCAGGAATGGACTGGCCAGCAATGGTGGGACTCACCTGCCTTTTGATCTGCAGTACCAGGGCTGGCCAGCGGATGCTCCCAGCAATCAGAGACTCAACTTTGCAGCCAGCTAACACCTGGAACTGATTATGCTGGGGTATTTAAGGGATGGCCAGACCCAGAGACTCTGCCTTGGTGTTGTGTTTGTCCTGGGCCCTGTATCCTGTTTCTGTCCTGCATCCTGTTTCTGAACCGCTGCTGACTTCTCCTGCTCTGATCCCGGCTCGCTCCTGACCATCCCTCTGCCTGACCCTCTGTACTACGCTGCTTGCTACCTGTTCTGATCCCTGGCTTGTGACCCTGACCATCCCTCTGCCTTACCCTCTGTACTACGCTGCTTGCTACCTGCTGAACCTGGCCTGTGACCCCGACCAATCTCCGCTTGCTCCCCCTGTACCTACCTGCCCTATTGATATTGACCTGGCCTGCCTGACGACGCTTGCTTGTATGTACTGTTATCTGTGGGTGGTTGGTTTGGTTTGGTTTGGTTGCACTGTATTATGTTTTAGTATTGCACTGCGTTTATGTTTGTATTGTTAGTGTTAATAAATTATATTGTTTATAACATATCTGAGGTCTGCGTTTCCCTGCGTCAGCCACACACCTCTGGTCTCACCTGGGAGCCCTGACACATGTTCACTTTGAAATTTGCTTTGCCAAATTTCAGGACTTCACTTTAAACAATATCTGCCATTTAAAAAAAAAATAAGAATGTGTTAACCACATGCCGCCCAGCCACTGTACATATACAGCGGCAGGGCGTCACTCACAGGAAAAACCACATTTTTTACAAAACGTGTTTTGTAAACAAATAGGGGGCACGCGCGAGGCGCGCCGCTGCCCTATTTGTCCCGCGGTTCACCGCCGCAGATGTCAGTCGTCGGGTCACAGCCACTCCTTAGCGGCTATGTCCCGGCGATCGGTGGCAAACAGTGACAGAGAGCACAGCTGCAGTAGCTGTGCTGTCTGTCACTTCCCTGTCAGCTCGAGGATGAGCTGATCGAGAAAGAACAGTTTCTCTTTCTCGATCAGCCTTGTCCCGCCCAGTACACACCCCCGCCCCCTAGTAAAACACTCCCCTCACTCCTATAACCCTTCCCTGCAAAATAAAGTTAACCCCTTCCTCCCCATTGTCATTAGTACAGTGTCAGTTTTGTTTTTTTGCACTGATCACTGTATTAGTGTTTTTGGGGATGTCAGTGACCCCAAGTCAGTACCCCCTAATGTCAAAATGTCTGCCGCAGTCCCGCCATAAGTCGCTGGTCGCTGCCATAAGTCCCTGATCGCTGCCATAATTTGCTGATCGACGCCATTATTAGTATAAAAAAACCCTAAAAATCCCAGTATCTTTCCCGCCATTTGAAAACGCTATAACTTTCACGTAAACCAATTAATTTACACGTATTGGCTTTTTTTTTCAGCAAAGACATGTCGCAGAATACATTTTGGCAGAAATTTATGACTAAATTAGATTTTTGCATTTTTTTTTTACTGGACATGTTTTATAGCAAAAAGTCCAAAATATTGTTTTTTTTTCCTCAAAATTGTCAGCCTTTTTTTTTTATAGCGCAAAAAATAAAAACCACACAGGCGATCAAATACCACCGAAAGAAAGCTCAATTTCTGGGGAAAAAAAGGATGTAAATTTAATTTATGTACCATATTGCATGATCGCGCAATTGTCCGTTAAACTAGCACAGCGCTGTATAGCAGAAAAATGGCGTAAATTGCAGCATTTATACCATAGTTTGTAGACGCTATAACTTCCACAAAAAGCAATCAATATACACTTATTGGGATTTTTTTTACCAAAAACATGTAGCAGAATACATTTTGGCCTAAATTTATAACCAACTCTGAGTTTACTATATATTTTTTATAGCTGAAAATAAAAAATATTGTTTTTAAATATAAAATAAATAAAAAGCGCACAGGTGATCAAATTACACCGAAAGAAAGCTCTATTTGTGTGAAAAAAAGGACGTAAATTTCGTTTGGGTGCAGCATTGCATGACCGCGCAATTATCAGTTGAATTAGTGCAGCGCCGAGTAGCAAAAAGAGGCGTGGTCATTAAGGGGGGTAAATCCTCTGGAGCTCAAGTGGTTAAAAATAGATTTTTTAAAGCAAATCAACACAGTAAAAAACTAGATGCCCGTGCAGTGTCTTTGGCCGATATAATTGAGCATGTGCAGAACACATTTTAGACGTCCTCTGTGGGCGCTTGCTTTTTAGCCACTGCTCAATAGTAAATCTCAGTGTGGATTCCTCTGACAGCCGACACTCGGTCGCGTCTACTGTGTTTATCAAACAGCACTAAGCATATCTTTATGTATTCTAATTTGATTTCCTTAGTTCTAGTGATTCTATTTTTGTTTCTTATCCTTTATAATTATTTCTGTAATGATTTTACTTATTTCGAAGGTCTAGATAATATTTATTTTGACAGCTGAAGGTAAAAATAAAGGTCTGCAATAAAAAATAAAAAAAACAGCGTGGGTCCCCCCTCTCATCCATACCAAGCCCTTCAGGTCTGGTATGGATATTAAGGGGGAACTCCACGCCAAAATTAAAAAAAAACACAGCGTGGGTCCCCCTCAATATCCATACCAGACCCTTATCCGAGAATGCAGCCCGGCAGGTCAGGAAAGGGGGGGGGGCGGGCGAGCGCCCCCCCCCTCCTGAACTATACCAGGCCACATGCCCTCAACATGGGGGGTGCTTTAGGGCAGGGGGGGCTCCCCCCCAAAGCACCTTGTCCACATGTTGATGGGGACAAGGGCCTCTTCCCCACAACCCTGGCCGGTGGTTGTGGGGGTCTGCGGGCGAGGGGCTTATCAGAATCTGGAAGCCCCCTTTAACAAGGGGGCCCCAGATCCCGCCCCCCCCCTACATGAATGAGTCTGCGGTACATGGTCCCGCGACTCATTCACAAAAAAGCAAAGTGTGCTGTAAAAAAAACACAGTACAGGGTCTTTGACAAGTCCTTTATTAAAACAATGTCCCTGAAGTAGATCCAACGTCAATCACGGCGGCGGCGACCAGAAAAAAGAAAAAAAAAAAAAGTTCCGCTCCCGTCGGAGGCTTCCAGCCGTCTGAAAGAGAGGCTAGCTGACAGTTCTTAAATAGGTTAGGGGCGGGGCCAGCCGGGGACATCATCCGAGAAACCCAGCACCATGTGACATCAATGATGTTACATGGGGCGGGGTTTCTCGGATGATGTCCCTGGCTGGCCCCGCCCCTTACCTATTTAAGGATAGTTGGCCTCAGTGGAGAGACAGGGTGACAGTTCTTAAATAAGTAAGGGGCGGGGCCAGCCGGGGACATCAAACCGGAGAAACCCGCCCCATGTGACATCAATGATGTTACATGGGGCGGGGTTTCTCGGATGATGTCCCTGGCTGGCCCCGCCCCTAACCTATTTAAGAACTGTCAGCTAGCCTTTTTTTCAGATGGCTGGAAGCCTCCGACGGGACCGCAACTTTTTTTTTCTTTTTTCTTTTTAAAGAGAAAGGAGAAACCATGAGAAAGAAATGGATTAAAAAAAAAAAATTAAATAATGGCATGGAGTCCCCCCCCCCCCAAATCCATAACAGACCCTTATCTGAGCATGCAGATACCGCATGCCTTCAAAGATTTATTTCCTTTGTTGAATTGCCTGCTTGGTTCACACAAGATGTGATTTAAAATTGTGCTTTTTGTTGGCAATTTCACCGTGTTTTCTGTACCAATGAGTTTTTGCGTTTTCAATTGTGTTTTGCATTGCGATTTCTATTGTAGTCTATATGTGAAATCACTACAAAATGCTGAAAAAGTTAGACGAGAACTACTTTTGAAATTGTGCTGCAGCAAATCGCTTACGTTAAGACACTCACATCCACATTCATTAGATCGGATATTAGGTACAATTGCAATTCCCAAATTGCACCTGAAATCGTGCACCCTGGATGCGACTTGGCATGCGATTTGCATGGCATGCGACTTGCAAATCGTATGCCAAGTCGCACCCTATTGTCTGCTATTAGAGCAGTCACTTGGGGGCGTTTCTGACACTGATTTCTAAAGTAGTACAGTAGTAAAGTAGTACTTTTGTGACGATTTGCATAGATATCTGTGTCAGATGTCTTGCAAATCGTAAGGAAATCAGCATCTTCACTGTACGTCGCACAATTTCTAAATCTGCTTTGATGTGACCGCGGTGTAAGGCCTTTTTATGTTTGATTTCCTGAGTGTTTTTCCGATTTATGGGAAATGCCGCATACTAGCAAAAGTGAATTGACATTTTCAGTATTGCATGCGAGATGTGGTCATGTAACTGCCTTAACTCTTGTGATAATCTGGAGTGAATTGTGCCCATAGGGCCAAGAAATATTGCCAATAGGGTTCCCTTTCACAACCCTGTTCAATGTTCTGGTGTATGCTGCACAGGTACACGTCACTGTGGCTTTCTTTATGACTCTGATTTGTGGGGCCTGTATACCAAGGGTTAACGCAGGTGGGAAGAGAATTAATCAGGTGCAAACACTTTCTCTGACCAAATGAATGACAGTGGTGGGTGTGGCCTACGTTATATAAGGAGATGCAGTTGTGGCTGATTTTTGCCTTATGCAGGCACATTATTTCTGCATGTCCTTGTCTGTGGTGGTTTGGGGGAGGAAGAGATATTGTGGTGAATTGCCCCCAGGCCACACTCACGCTGTGTTTTGATGTGGGCTGTAAATGTTTTGCATGTTCTTCCTTCTAAGGTGTGTTTGTGTGTTATTGTACAATGACTGTGTTTATTATCTTTGCATTGTAATCCTAACACATGTCCATTGCTCTACTCTTCCAAATTTGCTTTATTTAGAATGAAATGCAGTTTTCAGACAAACATGGTGAGAAATGTATGTGTAGGGGATTTGGGGAGGAGGGAGGTGTTTATATTTTGGCACGTATGTATGTTTATATTGATATTTCGATCTGCAGCTTGTTTTGTGAATAAGCCCAAATGATATTAACCGATTGTTTCCTGCTGTAACCTGTGAAAGCATAGTTCATTATAAGTATAATCTTTTAGATTGTAAGCTCTTATGAGCAGGACCGTTCTATTTTAGCAACATCAATCCTGTTTTTTTTTTTTTTTCACACCAAGATATTGAATGTAGCTTTTTGTTGCTGTCCAAATAAATGTGGAATGTGTATTTGATCAATAAACATTTGTACTATGTACTTTTTGGGGGGATTATTTTGTGTTCTAGTTGAATGTTGCACAGTGGCTAAATGGTTAGCACTTCCACCTGGCAGTACTAGGGTCATTGGTTCAAATCCCAGCCACAGCACCTCCTGCCTGGGGTTTGCATGTTCTCCCTGTGTCTGTTTCCTACGGGTACTCCGGTTTCCTCCAACACTCTAAAGACATGCTGGTAGGTTAATTGGATCCTGTCAAAATTGGCCCTAGTATATGTATGAATGTAAGTTAGGGCTCTTAGCCCGCCCCTTGAGGGTTAGTGTCAGGAATGGACTGGCCAGCAATAGTGGGACTCACCTGCCTTATGAGCTGCAGTACCAGGGCTGGCCAGCGGGTGCTCCCAGCAATCAGAGACTCAACCTTGCAGCCAGTCACCTGGAACTAATTATACTGGTGTATTTAAGGGACATTCAGACCTGCAGACTCGGCCTTGGTGTTGTGTTTCTCCTGGGCCCTGTTTCCTGTTCCTGTCTGATTCTCTGCTGACCCTGCTCTGATCCCTGGCTTGTCTGACCAACAAACAAGAGATCCCTGTGCTCAAATCCATACAGCTAGTGCATGCATTTATCCCAGACAAGCCATGAGTCCCACATGGCTTGTCTGACCATTCTCCTGCTCCTGATCCCTGGCTTGTCTGACCATTCTCCTCTGCCTGACCCTCTGTACCACGCTGCCCGCTACCTGCTAAACCTGGCTTGTGACCCCGACCATTCTCCGCTTGCTCCCCCTGTACCTACCTGCCCGATTGATATTGACCCGGCCTGCCTGACGACGCTTGCATTGTATGTACTGTTATCTGTGGGTGGTTTGGTTTGTTTGCACTGTGTTATGTTTTAGTTTTGCACTGCGTTTATGTTAGTATTGTTAGTGTTAATAAATTATATTGTTTATAACATATCTGAAGTCTGCGTTTCCCTGCGTCAGTCACACACCTCTGGTCACACCCGGGAGCCCTGACATTACACCAAGGCCAATCCTGACCAGAAGTGGCTGCACAGGGAAGCCATCTTGGTTTGTTGATGGGAAGGATGGATCTTGATGAGGTTGTGTATTTATCTCTGCTAGTGTTTGATGACAGAGAGTATGCTTATCAAACTCTGAAGGAGTATCCCCGGGATGAACTGCTAGAATGTATACGGTTCGCTCATGTTCTAGTAGATCAGGGCACAGAATTCTCTGAGGTGCAGCCATTGATTCAGATTTGTGCGGAGTTGGTTTCATCTGGTACCCCCGAATGCAGGGATGAATTTTTGCCGCCATTTAGTGCTGACCAGGTAGAGTCCCTGGTATGGTTATTAGAGGATGATGTGGATTGCTTCTTGGAGCATTATGCTGCATGTTCACCACAGACACTAAGAGATTGTATAAACGCAGTGCAGTCTTTGGTCAGACAGGCTTTGTGTAAGCTGAGCTTTGTTCAACCCATACTGCAGACATGGACAGATTTGTTGCACCCAGCCTCAGTCAGCCTACAAAAACCCAGTCCTGCTTCTAATCTATTTCCTCAAAGCTCTATTCCTGCATTCCCAACAGCTCCTCCTGCCCTGCTATCTACCGCATGTCAGTACCCTGTTCCCACTCGCTGCACCTATCCTGCCTTTAACCCTGTAAAGAAGTCCTCTGTAGCAACTGCTCCCTCCTCTGTTCCATCCTCCAGCTCTTCTCTGTCTCCAGCTGCTCCATTCGTTTGCAGACCTGCGTTTACTTGCAGTGCTCCAGTAGTTAAAACCAGAAAAAAGCGAAAATTCTTTCCAACCAATACCATCCTGCCAGTATCCAAACCGGTGAACCTGCCTTCCGTGGTTCAGCCTGAAGCCTCTACTCAGCCTGAATCCTCTACTCAGCCTGAATCCTCTACTCAGCCTGAAGCCTCTACTCAGCCTGAAGCCTCTACTCAGCCTGAAGCCTCTACTCAGCCTGATGCCTCTACTCAGCCTGATGCCTCTACTCAGCCTGAAGCCTCTACTCAGCCTGAAGCCTCTACTCAGCCTGAAGCCTCTACTCAGCCTGAAGCCTCTACTCAGCCTGATGCCTCTACTCAGCCTGATGCCTCTACTCAGCCTGATGCCTCTACTCAGCCTGATGCCTCTACTCAGCCGGATGCCTGCATTCAGCCTGATGCCTCTACCAAGCATGATGAACTGATCCAGCCTGACGATCCTATTAGGTCTGGTGACCCGATGCCCGCTGTCGAGCCAGACAATCCGGTACCTGATGACCAGGTGCCCGCTGTCATGCCAGTTGACTCAGAGCCCGCTGTCGTGCCTGGTGACTCGGTGCCCACTGCCTTGCCAGATGACGCGGTGCCCGCTGGCGAGCTAAATGACCTGATGCCTGGTGACCCAGTGCCCGCTGTCATACCTGGTGACCCGATGCCCGCTGTCGAGCCAGACAATCCGGTACCTGATGACCCGGTGCCCGCTGTCGTGCCAATTGAGTCAGAGTCCACTGTCGTGCCTGGTGATTCGGTGACCGCAGTCTTGCCAGACGACTCGGTGCCCGCTGTTCCGCCAGTTGACTCGATGCCCGCTGTTCCGCCATACGACTCGGTGCCCGCAGTCTTGCCCGACGACTCGGTGCCCGCAGTCTTGCCCGACGACTCGGTGCCCGCAGTCTTGCCCGACGACTCGGTGCCCGCAGTCTTGCCAGACGACTCGGTGCCCACAGTCTTGCCAGACGACTCGAAGCCTGCTGTTCCGCCAGTTGGCTCGGTGCCCGCAGTCTTGCCAGTTGACTCGGTGCCCGCAGTCTTGCCAGTTGACTCGGAGCCCACTGTCGTGCCTGGTGACTCGGTGCCCGCCGCTCCGCCTGGGGGCCCGAGACCTGTCGCTCCGCCTGGGGGTCCGGCGCCCGCTGCTCCGCCTGGGGGTCCGGCGCCCACCACTCCGCCTGGAGGCCTGAGACCTGATGCTCCGTCTGGGGGCCTGAGACCTGTCGCTCCGTCTGGGGGCCCGAGACCTGTCGCTCCGCCTGGGGGTCCGGCGCCCGCCGCTCCGCCTGGGGGTCCGGCGCCCGCCGCTCCGCCTGGGGGCCCGAGACCTGTCGCCCCTCCTGGAGGCCCGATGCCTGTCGCCCCGCCTGGGGGCCCGATGCCTGTTGCCCCTCCTGGGGGCCCGGCGCCCGCTGCTCCGCTTGGGGGCCCGATGCCTGTCGCCCCGCCGGGGGGCCCGATGCCTGTCGCCCCGCCTGGGGGCCCGATGCCTGTCGCCCCGCCTGGGGGCCCGGTGCCCGCCGCTCCGCTTGGGGGCCCGATGCCTGTCGCCCCTCCCGGGGGCCCGGCGCCCGCCGCTCCGCTTGGGGGCCCGATGCCTGTCGCCCCGCCTGGGGGCCCGATGCCTGTTGCCCTGCCTGGGGGCCCGATGCCTGTCGCCCCGCCTGGGGGCCCGATGCCTGTCCCCCTCCTGAAGGCCCGGTGCCCGCCGCCCCGCCTGGGGGCCCGATGCCTGTCGCCCCGCCTGGGGGCCCGATGCCTGTCGCCCCTCCTGGGGGTCCGATGCCTGTCGCCCCTCCTGGGGGCCCGGTGCCCGCCGCTCCGCTTGGGGGCCCGATGCCTGGTGCCCCTCCTGGGGGCCCGGCGCCCGCCGCTCCGCTTGGGGGCCCGATCCCTGTCGCCCCACCTGGGGGCCCGATGCCTGTCGCCCCGCCTGGGGGCCCGGCGCCCGCCGCTCCGCTTGGGGGCCCGATGCCTGTCGCCCCACCGGGGGGCCCGGCGCCCGCCGCTCCGCTTGGGGGCCCGATGCCTGTTGCCCCTCCTGGGGGCCCGGCACCCGCCGCTCCGCTTGGGGGCCCGATGCCTGTCGCCCCGCCTGGGGGCCCGGTGCCTGCTGCTCCGCCCGGTGGCCTGCTGCCTCGCCTGGTAATCCGATGTGCCTCTGCCTGGAGTCCAGCCCGATGTGCCTCTGCCCGGAGTCCAGCCCGATGTGCCTCTGCCCGGAGTCCAGCCCGATGTGCCTCTGCCCGGAGTCCAGCCCGATGTGCCTCTGCCCGGAGTCCTGCCCGATGTGCCTCTGCCCGGTGTGCCGCTGCCCGGAGTCCTGCCCGGTGTGCCAGTCTTTGATATCCCGCCAGTTACCAGACCCGGGCGGTGGAACATTTTGCCCAGCTAGGACTGTTAGGAGCGTCCTGAGGCCGCTCCTTGAGGGGGGGGTACTGTCAGGAATGGACTGGCCAGCAATAGTGGGACTCACCTGCCTTATGAGCTGCAGTACCAGGGCTGGCCAGCGGGTGCTCCCAGCAATCAGAGACTCAACCTTGCAGCCAAACACCTGGAACTAATTATACTGGTGTATTTAAGGGACATTCAGACCTGCAGACTCGGCCTTGGTGTTGTGTTTCTCCTGGGCCCTGTTTCCTGTTCCTGTTCCTGTCTGATTCTCTGCTGACCCTGCTCTGATCCCTGGCTTGTCTGACCATTTTCCTGCTCCTGATCCCTGGCTTGTCTGACCATTCTCCTCTGCCTGACCCTCTGTGCCACGCTGCCCGCTACCTGCTGAACCTGGCTTGTGACCCCGACCATTCTCCGCTTGCTCCCCCTGTACCTACCTGCCCGATTGATATTGACCCGGCCTGCCTGACGACGCTTGCATTGTATGTACTGTTATCTGTGGGTGGTTTGGTTTGTTTGCACTGTGTTATGTTTTAGTATTGCACTGCGTTTATGTTAGTATTGTTAGTGTTAATAAATTATATTGTTTATAACATATCTGAAGTCTGCGTTTCCCTGCGTCAGTCACACACCTCTGGTCACACCCGGGAGCCCTGACAGTTAGGGACTGATGTGAATTTACAACATCTATATGTAAAGCGCTGCATAAATTGACAGCGCTATTTAAGTATCTGAAATGTACTAGCACCCCTAACACTTATTTTTGCTAGCTATATAATATGCCCAAATCTTCCTTGTTAGAGCGCACATGTGCAAGTATGTCCAAAATAACAAACTAAAAGCCCCCTATTGCACGACAAGACCATGTTCTGTACCAATGAATAGGTCGTGTAGCTATTCTTTTTCTACAATCCTCTTAACAGTAATAAATTGGGCCCCCAATTTATGTTGACTTTGCTGGCAAATATATATTCGCCAATGTCATTTACACAGTATAGCTGCAAGCATACATTCACCAATGACAAATCTACAATAGAACTGCAAACATATATTTGCGAATGTCATATACACAATCGAGCCGCATGTAAAATTGCTATGGTGCACAAATAAACGCCAAGACAGCTGTTGGAGGAGGCGCTAGAGCAGCTGTCATACCGGAAATACGTCATGACGTTTGCGGAAGGACGTTTGCACACACCCGGAAGTGGAAGTGGGGAGTATGAGTGGATGGGAGTGTAGTTAGGAGAGTTTAGTGGTAATTTGAAAGTCTATTTTTTAGTTTTGTGAATTGTTCTTTTGTGGAATTCCAGACCACATCTGGAGATGGCGAGATTACTGTTCTCCACCGAGGAGCTGATCCTCATTTGCTGGGGAAACATTACTAATAATTGTTGTATTTTCAGTTGAAAACATGTCCAATTCCTAGATCCATTGAGGTACATAGCAGAGGTTCAAGGTTCTTCCTAACTATACAGGTGGCACAGACACAAGCATACACCCAGGGCCACTGTTAGATATCATGGGGCCCCGTACAGCATACCTGACAGCCCCCCACCGCCAGAGAAAATATCCAAATTATATTTATGGTAAAATTACACTAAAAACATTATTAATGGACACAATCCCAACCATATTCCTGTGAAATCTAAATGATAAAACTGTACTGAGTTCATAAATAAAGCTGTGTGTGTAATTGAGGTGTAATTTAGGTTTTGGGGCTCATGGGTGCTGTGGCCTGTAGAGTGGGAATCAGTGGTTTGTTTTTGTGGCTATCGCCGTTTGCAGGCAACCTATGTTACACTATGGAATTGCTGCAGGTCATAATTTGACAAGCATATGGGTGCAAGTGTACAGCCCTGAACACAGACAATGAGCATTCAGGGCCACTTCCCCATGCCTTAACACCTGCCAGATTAAAACCTGTGTTCATACAGCTGCTGTGTCCCTATAGTGTAACAGGTGGCTCTAGCCACATAAACAACCCACTCATTCATGCTGTACAGGCCAGAGGACCTGTGTGAATGGGGCATTTTTTACTTTTTTTTTTTCCTCAGCTCGTTAATTTCAATGGCCTGCCTAATGTGTGGGAACATGCAAAAATACTGCAGGCATATTATTTTAAAAGTGTGTTGCACCTAACCGTGCACATCTGCAAAGGGCATTGCATTTCTTTGCTGTGCTGGAAAATGTGTGTTCTTGCATGCGTTTCTGCACCACCAATGGTGTGAACAAGTCCTAAGGGCCAGTTCACACTATAGAAACAGTCTAGATGTGTTCCTGATGCGTTTTTGCATGCCCTTTTGGCATGCATGTTTTAGTGTGTTCCAGTACATTTTGGATGCGTTTTGGACACGTTGCATTGCATTTTTGTATCCCTTCCAGTTATTTTTTTCTACTTTCTATTTATTCAATTTAATTAGGGACATGTGCGTTTTAGTACATTCAAGGACGTTTCAATGTGTTCCTGTACAGTTCTGTGCAGAAACAATGCAGCGTGGTCAACTTTGTTTACAGCACCTGCAATGCACTGAAAATGCAAGCGCTGATGTGAACTATGACATTGACAACCATATAACCTTCTTTCTGTGCGTTTGTGATGCCGAAAAAGCAACTGAAACACATGTAGTGTGAACTGGTCCTAAAGATCATTAGAGGTAAGGGAACGGGACTGACCAGGGATTGTGAATTCAATCAGACTAGTGGTGATATACAATCAGCAATCGTATAATAATGTGAGATCTGAGCTGTAGCTGATAGAAAATGAGACACATTCACTTGATCAGTAAATAGTTAAAAAGAGTGGGGCGGTGATCCATAGATTTGCATATGGGACAGGTGATGATAAGGTGGGGGAGGGGGTCAAGTTGTATAAGGAGACAGATTTAAAAGAAGAGAAAAAAGTTACAATGAAATATACACAGCATGAAACTTGCACATTTCCTAATTGGCAGAAGAACAGGATGCAGGTAACATTCATCCACTTTCTAGTCATTAGGCAAAATCATAATTGATTGATCAATATTCCTAGCACTGACACAACCCAGAAAATTGATTTCCATTTTTTTAACGTTCATAAATGTCAAGGAGCTTATAATCTAAGGGCAGAAACTCAGCCATGTAACTAGATCCAATGAACCTAACAGCATGTCTTTTGAGTGTTGGCAGAAACACATCCATACAGGGAAAGCATGCAAACTGGGATGCAGCCATGACTGGGATTAGAACCCATGACCCAAGTGCTGTAAGTTCTGAGCTCTAACCACTAAACCAGTGTGGGAGACAGTTTGAGATACAATGTAGAATAGTTACATTGTTTAAAAATGATAAAGCGAGCGCTGGTCAAATTATATAGACTACTAAAATGGTATTACACAAGATAAATATAACCATGAACAGTAGTGCATGAACTCGTGAAAGGTCATCCACCCTTGTGACAGTGTACTACACTATTAAGCACCTTGCTGGCTCCTGTGGCTGAGCTAATTCCTCCCCAGGACCATTTGGGCACCCACCCTGATGGATGGATGGATGGATGGATGGCTGGAGATGGATGACTAACCCATAGCTGCCAGCATACCGCTGCACCCCCAGATGTGTGATGTGTATAACCCATGTGCATTAATACTTTTGTTCTGGTGAGTGTAGACCAGTCCCAAGGGTGGTTTATCTTTCACGAGTTCATGCACTACTGTCCGTCACGGAGAAACCACACGTGCCATTCATAGGCACTCTCTGAGTTGGTACTCTCACACAAAGGACATTCCATTATTCAGGAATGATTATATGAACTTATTTTAGCACCATTTACCATTTTACATCATTATTGCGATAATTTGCACTTTTTGGTTTTTACATGCGTTCATTATTGATCACATGCATTTATAGCGCTGCATTTGACTTTAACATAGAATAGTTACATGATTAAAGAGAATGAAGATATATCATTATAATGGGAAATTAGAACTATCCAAATTATTTGAGATATACCGTATTTTCACATGGCAAAATGTGTTCTTGTTTCTGTTTTTTTGTGTGCCATTAACAATTAATGGCACCAAAAGCGCTGTCCCGTCTCTTCCTTATTCCGCCTGAATAGAAATAGTCTCTACCCAGCTTACAACATTGTGACACTCGCAGTCAGTCGACCAACTGGTATAACGGATTGGGGAATTGAGAGCTAAGGGAGATCTGTATGTCTACATGATGTTGGATTTTGAGATTGTATGCGCATGTTATCAGGTGCGATAGAGGACCTATGCAATGTGAGTGGTCAATTTTAATAAACTAGTGTTTTAAAAGGATAAATCACTATTGTTGTTTGCTTACTTTTTCCAATATATGTATACTGAGTGGAGGAGGAGGTATTAAGGAGGCCGTTAATCACCAAAGGAAGACTCTATATTCAAGATACATTATTATTATTATTATTATACAGTATTTATATAGCGCCAAAGGGTTTTCTCAGCGCTGTACAATAGCAAGGGGGACAGAACATGAGACAAGACAGAAACAATACAATACACGAGGGGTCGTCTTAATCATATGTCCACTTCAAGGGACACAAGCGTTTTTTTACCAAACTTTGTGTGAGGTCAAAAGCTCCAGGTGAGGGAACATCTGGTGTTTTGGTGGTGGAATAATACAAGTGATATTAAAAAGATATGAAGTAATCATGGGAATGCATTTCATTATTTGGGGAGAACTAATAAGAGACTCACTGCATCATAGAGACTATTTATATGTTTAGTTATTTTTTGTGTTTAGTATTTTGCTTTAAGGAGATGTTATAGGGGCAATGAATATAATTTAAGGAAAGCACATCACTGCTATTTTTATTCATTGGTATTTTTGCACATTTATACGAGTATGCAGTGGTGTGGAAATTTGTTTTTTAAAAACTAGGGATTAAATCAGTGCCCCAATCTACTTGTTCCTCATGTCATTCTACTTGTCCTGATAAAAATAAATACATTTTAACCAACACTGTATTTAAATCTTCTTTAGGTAATGTCTGGGGCTTTTAACCACTT
This sequence comes from Staurois parvus, assembly GCF_062004578.1. Classification (NCBI taxonomy): domain Eukaryota; kingdom Metazoa; phylum Chordata; class Amphibia; order Anura; family Ranidae; genus Staurois; species Staurois parvus. The sequence goes on from NW_028318521.1 coordinate 913,992, forward strand.
GTGCTCTAGAGGATTTACCCCCCTTAATGACCAGGCCTCTTTTTGCTACTCGGCGCTGCACTAATTCAACTGATAATTGCGCGGTCATGCAATGCTGTACCCAAACGAAATTATGTCCTTTTTTCACAAAAATAGAGCTTTTTTTTGGAGGTATTTGATCACCTGTGCACTTTTATTTTTTGCGCTATAAACAAAAAAAGACTGAAATTTTGAAGAAAAACGATATTTTTTACTTTTGGCTATAAAAAATATATAGTAAACTCAAAGTTAGTCATACATTTAGGCCAAAATGCATTCTGCTAAAAGTTTTTGTTAAAAAAAAAACCCAATAAGTGTGTATTGATTGCTTTGTTTGAACGTTATAGCGTCTACAAACTATGGTAAAGATACTGTAATTTACACCTTTTTTTTCTATACAGTGCTGCACTAGTTTAACGGACAATTGCGTGGTCATGCAATACGGTACATAAATTAAATTTATGTACTTTTTTTCACACAAATAGAGATTTCTTTTGGTGGTATTTGATCACCTATGTGCTTTTTATTTTTGGCGCTATAAACAAAAAAATTTTGAGAAAAAAACATTTAAAAAAAACAATATTTTCTCATTTATGTGATAAAAAATATCCAAAAAAACTAAAATTTCATCAGAAATTTAGGCCAAAATGTATTCTACTCCATGTTTTTGGTTAAAAAATCCCAATAAGTGTATATTTATTGCTTTGTGTGAAAGTTATAGCATCTACAAACTATGGTATAGATAATGGAATTTACACAGCTTTTACTTTCTGACTGGCCATCACATTTGTTGAGGTGCTAAAATACCAGGATAGTACAAACACCCCCAAATGACCCCTTTTCGGAAAGTAGACACCCTAAGCTATCTGCTGAGAGGCATATTAAGTCCATGGAAGGTTTATTTTTTATACAAAGTTGTCATTTAAATGATCTATTTCTCGCACAAGCCATGGAATGAAACCCCAAAATACATTCTGTTACTTCTACTGAGTATGGGGATACCAAGTGTGAGACTTTTTGGGAGCCTAGCCACATAGAGGATCCTGAAATCCAATGACCACTTTGAAAGCCTGAAGGTGCATAACTTCATCATTTCACTTACCTATCACAGTTTTGAAGGCCCTGAAATGCCAGGATAGCACCAAACCCCCCCCCCCCCCAAATTACCCCTTTTTGGAAAGTAGGCACCCCAAGGAATTTAAAAAGAGGCATGGTGAGTATTTTGCAGATCTAATTTTTTCTCACAAGGTTTTGAAAAAAAAAGAAAGGAAATAATATGTTTTTGTTTTTTTTTTCTTAAATTTTCAAAAACTTGTGGCAACAAATGAGATCTGCAAAATCCTTAACATGCTTCTTATCAAATTCCTTGGGGTGTCTACTTTCCAAAAAGTGGTCATTTGGGGGGTTTGGTGCTATCCTGGCATTTCAGGGCCTCCAAAACTGTGAGAGGTAGCCAGGAAGTGTAATGAGGAAATAAAGCCCTTTAAAAGCCTGATGGTGCTTATTAGATTTTGGGGTCCTGTACTTGGCTAGACTGCCAAAACGTGTCTCACATGTGGTACCCCCATACCCTGAAGAAGTAGCAGAATGTATTTTGGGAAGTAATTCCACATATACCCATGGCATGTGTGAGCAATAAATCATTTAATGACAATTTTGTGTAAAAAAAAATAAATTTTTTTTGTTTGTGATTTTCCAAAAACTTGTGGTGAAAAAAATAAATTCTTCTATTGATTCAAAATGCCTCTCAGCAAATAGTTTGGGAGGTATACTTTCCAAAAAGGGGTCGTTTTGGGGGGGGTGGGGGCATTTTATGCCCAGCATTATAAGTTTATGCCACACATCACTCACTCTTGTAACCATCTGAAGAGCAAGCCTTTTCTGACACTTTGGCCCTGATTCACTAAGATGTGAGTGTAATAGCAGAGACTGACCATTCAGGCAGACTCCGGTCAATCAATCAGTGGTCTGACCAGCGTCTAGCAAGCTCATTAACGAGCGTCTACTGACTACTTTGCCATTAGTGAATGAGGTATCCTGTCTGGCACATTTTTAGGTGCAATACCGGATATATTCGCTAGATGGCGCACAGGCGCGGGCTTTATTCACATTGGCGTTTTTCTGATAGAAAATTCTAATACAGCTGTACTATTACATTCTGAAAATTCTCTTTTGCTATTTTTTTTTTTTGCTGTTTCTCCAAAATGATCAGGAAAGTATTGCATTTACTAATGAATGTCATACATTCTATTTTCAAATGTTAAACATTTTCACACTTATATCTCAAATAATTTATATACTTCTAATTTCCCAATATAGTTATATATCTTCATTCTCTTTAATCACATAACTATTCTATGTTAAAGACAAGTGCAGCGCTATAAATGCATGTGATCAATAATGAACGCATGTAAAAACCAAAAAGTGTAAAGAATTGCAATACTGATGTAAACTGGTAAATCGTGCTAAAATAAGTTCATATAATTATTCCTGAATAATGGAATGTCCTTGGTGTGAGAGTACCAACTCAGAGAGTGCCTATGAATGGCACATGTGTTCTCTCCGTGACGGACAGTAGTGCATGAACTCGTGAAAGGTAAACCACCCTTGGGACTGGTCTACACTCACCAGAACAAAAGTATTAATGTGCATGGGTTATACACATCGCACATCTGGGGGTGCAGCGGTATGCTGGCAGCTATGGGTTAGTCATCCAGCTCCATCCATCCATCCATCCATCCATCCATCCATCAGGGTGGGTGCCCAAATGGTCCTGGGGAGGAATTAGCTCAGCCACAGGAGCCAGAAAGGTGCTCAATAGTGTAGTACACTGTCACAGGGGTGGATGACCTTTCACGAGTTCATGCACTACTGTTCGTGGTTATATTTATCTTGTGTAATACCATTTTACTAGTCTATATCATTTGACCAGCGCTCGCTTTATCATTTTTAAACAATGTAACTATTCTACATTATAACTCAAACTGTGTTTCCCACAGTGGTTTAGTGGTTAGAGCTCAGAACTTACAGCACTTGGGTCATGGGTTCTAATCCCAGTCTTGGCAACATCCCAAAAAAATGGAGATCAATTTTCTGGGTTGTGGCAGGAATATTGATCAATCAATTATGATTTTGCCTAATGACTAGAAAGTGGATGAATGTTACTTGCGTACTGTTCTTCTGCCAATTAGGTCATGTGCAAGTTTCATGCCGTGTATATTTCATTGTAACTTTTTTCTCTTTTAAATCTGTCTCCTTATACAACTTGACCCCCTCCCCCACCCCATCATCACCTGTCCCATATGCAAATCTATGGATCACCGCCCCACTCTTTAACTATCTATTTACTGATCAAGTGAATGTGTCTCATTTTCTATCAGCTACAGCTCAGATCTCACATTATTATACAATTGCTGATTGTATCTCACCACTAGTCTGATTGAATTCACAATTCCTGGTCAGTCCTGTTCCCTGACCTCTAATAACCTTTAGGGCCAGTTCACACTACATGTGTTTCAGTTGCTTTTTCAGCATCACAAACGCACAGAAAGAAGGTTATATGGTTGTCAATGTCATAGTTCACATCAGCGCTTGCATTTTCAATGCATTGCAGGTGCTGTAAACAAAGTTGACCACGCTGCATTGTTTCTGCACAGAACTGTACTGGAACACATTGAAACGTCCTTGAATGTACTAAAACGCACATGTCCCTAACTACATTGAATACAAAGAAAATAGAAAAAAATAAGTGGAAGGGATACAAAAATGCAATGTAAACATGTCCAAAACGCATCCAAAATGTACTGGAACACACTAAACATGCATGCCAAAAGGGCATGAAAAAAACCCATCAGGAACACATCTAGACTGTTTCTATAGTGTGAACCAGCCCTTAGGACTTGTTCACACCATTGGTGGTGCAGAAACGCATGCAAGAACACACATTTTCCAGCACAGCAAAGAAATGCAATGCCCTGTGTAGATGTGCGCAGGTACCATGATGAAAACGTTGTTGCACCTACACACGTCTATTAAAAACAGCCCCATTCACAGCCACAAATACGCATGGCACCACACTACTGTGCGGTTAGGTGCGACACACTTGGAAAATAACATAAAAATAAGCCAACATGGCTAAAACATATCTTGAAAATATGGGGACTCTGATATCCGGCGACAGTCCGTTCACGAACGAGAAGCAATTCTGCACCCCTAAAACCAACATAGAGGAAAGGGATGGTCAAATTGCTGTGCTGCTTCCAAACCACCTCTGGCATGCCAGGGTCATTATGCAGGTCCTCGATGCCAGTTCTTGCCTGCGGCCACAAAATATCCACTGGCCACAAGTGAAGGTGAGTGGAGGACGTGAAGGTGGATTTCTACCAGCTTCAACCGCAAGCAGTACCACTCCTGAAAAATGAGAGCAAATAATCATTGACACGTCATCATGACAGTCAATTCTCAGTGCAGGCTATCTAGAGTGTCTTTCCTTTTTAACCATTTCAAGAGTTTAAGGAAACATTCTTGGAGCATCTACTGTGTTTGGAAAGGCCAAAGGTCCCCCAGGCACACTAATGCTTATGCAGGCCATAGACGGGGAGAAAAACAGCCGATTTTTCTTTTAAAAAATGAAAAATCGGTTGTTCAAGCGGCCGACGTTACCAGCAATGGTAAAAAAAAAATCGGCCGATTTTCATCCCGTCTACATCCGGCAAAAAGTGTCCCTGCAGAGAGCTCCGCTATTTCTTTGACAGTTCTTTGACATTTATAGCGGTTGCAACAATGTATTTGTATCCATTTCGGATACAGATGTTTTTATTCGGAAACAAATAGATACAATGTTGCAACCGCTGTAAATGTCAAGGAACTGTCAAAGAAATAGCGGAGCTCTCTGCAGGGACACTTTTTGCCATACTGGAATTCCTCTCATTTTTCATCCTTCTTCTTCCTCTTCTTCTTCATCATCATCCTCTTCTTCCTCTTCATCATCTTCTTCTTCTTCTTCATCATCATCCTCTTCTTCATCATCTTCATCATCATCATCCTCTTCTTCTTTTTCTTCTTTTTGTCTTCCTCTTGCAGGTCACTGCTCATGTGCAGATTTTTTATCAGTAAAAAAATCGGCCGATTTGCCCATCATTGCCGCAAAAATCGGCCGATCGGCAAATTCGGCCGTTTTTTTCCAACTTTATCGAAAAAAAAAATCTGCCAAAATACCGAAAAACGGCCGAACAAATAGCCCACCAACGATCCGAAAATCGGCCGATTTTATTTTCGGCCGAAAAATCGGCCGATTTTCGACCCATCTATGGCCTGCATAAGATATGGCGTGGCCCTAGGGTCAATGTGTGTTTAGAATACTTCCAAAATGCACATACAAAAACACTCCATCCAAATGCATGTTGCATTTCTATAGCATGTTAAACAGAAGAAAAATGCACTTACATAATGTTAACATGCGCAAGTAAAAATAGACAAAATCCACATCCTTTTATTCTGGCTTCACATACATGCATTGTGGTCTAACACCGCACTCCTGGGCAAATCACATGCAATTTGTGTGCGTTGCAATTAGAGACAAACATTTTGCACACCTCAAATTGCACCGCATCCGGGCCAAAAATGTGCAGGACCCTTTTTCAGGGTATGCACATGGGTGTGAATAGGCATGCCATCCGATTTGGCAAATCGCAATACGCTTTGTGTACCAATATTGGTGTGTTGGTAACTTCACCTAGAAAGCCGCAGCAGGTGGCATGAAGGGGTTGCGGTTGTGATGCGGTGCAGCGCTTGCACAGAAAACACTGCAAATTTCACATGGCATCTGTGTGACACCAGAATGTGCCAATATGTGGCTTGACAAAGCACAGTGGTCAGTGCAGATTATTTTCAATCCATGTTTTTTTACACTTTTCATTCACTGGTTTAACTCAGGTGATCATTAATCACAATTATCTCCGGAGATCACATGCAGCCCCTCAACCATCTACACATATCTCTGGAAATCTATACAGATCTCCTTGAAAAAATGTCTCCTCTCCTCTTCGGAAAACAATTGTCCTCCACCTCATAAACAGGGGGACAGAGAAGACTTCTCCTTGATAACTAAAATCAGATGAATTATCTGTGCTTAATAAACATACACCAATACTGCAAATGCATTGTACTGTCCAAGGCATTGCACACTAATGCATTGCACACTAGAAATGTCAAATGCGTTAGTGTGTACAGTGCATGAGTGTAAAATGCTTTAGTGCACACTGCAGTGTACAACGCATTGCACACTGTAATACTCTGTACAAAGTAATACCGTGTACACCCACACATTGTAGACTGTAATGCACTGTACACTGTCATGCAGGATGGAGCAACGCATTGCACACTGTGATACCGTGTACACCCACACATTGTAGACTGTAATGCACTGTACACTGTCATGCAGGCTGGAGCTACGCATTGCACACTGTGATACGCTGTCCACTGTCATGCAGAATCCAGCAACACATTGCACACTGTGATACCGTGTACACCAACACATTGTAGAATGTAATGCATTATACGCAGTATACATGTCCAGATATTCAAAGATTAGCCATGAAGGCCTTGCTGGTTACCTATTTGGCGACCGCAGATAGCCGAATAACGCTACACTGCATCCAGGCAGCTCTGGGAGGGTGTCATATGACATCCTGGCAGAACGCGCTCTCCGTGATTGCTGTGTCCTAAGGACACAGCTGATCACGTGATGTGGTAAAGACCAATCACAGCGGCTTTTTACCATGTGATCAGCCATGTCCAATGACACGCTGATCACCGGGAAATGCATTTGCCGGGTCTTGGCTGCACTTTCATCACGCTGTCAGAATGTGTGGAAAGTACTGCCGAGAACCAGCAGTTATCAAAGCAGGGGTCGGCCCCGATGATCAGTGCCCACCAGTGCCACCCAACAGTTCCGCCCACCTGTGGCCAGCAGTGCCGCCTCATCAACGCACATCAGTGTTGCTAAATTACCAGTTTACCAAATGTTATAATATAAACAGCCTTTTATTCATTATGAGCTATTTTGTGGTTTATCGAGCAAAAAGTAAAACTCACAGCAGCAAGTCAATACCACCCAAAGAAAGCTCTATTTGTCTGAAAAAACTGATACAAATTTAAGATGGGTACAATGTGGCATGACCGCACAATTGTCATTCAAAGGGTAACAGTGCAGAAAGATGAAAATTGGCCAGGACAGGAAGGGGGTAGGAGTACCCAGTAGGCAAGTGGTTAATATAATTGACCCATCAATACCCAGGAGCTAATGTACAGATAAGTAGCATGTGCACCAAGTGAGATTCTGCTAGGCCCCACCCACAAAATTACAATTACTTGTCCCTCACATGTTATAAACATATTTGCAATGGCCACAGTTACTTTACATATAAGGATCATCTCCTCAGTTGAGAACTGTGCTCTCGCCATGTCCAAATGCCAATAAAGTTATCAAAATTTTCAACCAACACAAAACCTCCAACCACTTCTCATCCACTTACACTCCCCACAACCACTTCCGGGTGCGCGCGCACCAGATGACGGACTTCCAGGAGGATAGCTGCTCGTGCGCCATGGGGGGACACCTGTTTGGCGTTTATTTGTGCACGATCGCGCATATCTATGCACGATCGCTCATTTCTATGCACGGCTATGATAGCTTTCGCGAATGTGTGTTTTAGTGATTTTTTTTCTTAAACCTTGGCTAATATATCTTTGTTGCCAAAGGCCAAAAATCAACATACAGTGGGGACTATTTTATTACTGTAAATCAAATTGTAGAAAACCTGTAGCTGGCTGCACAGTGAATGTGACATTCATTAGTACATAATATTGTGGTGCAAGCAGGTTTTTTATTTTTTTGTTTGGTTTTGAAAAAGCCAGTTTGCACCCACTTGCATATTCACGCTCTTACAAGCTACATTGGAGCAGATTATATAAGTATACAAAGTAACTATTAAGGTTGTTCATATATTGAACATAAAATAAACACAAAAACATCGGTGAAACATTTATTGATCAAATATATCTTCATTTATTTGGTCAGCAGGAACAAGTAGGTACAGTCAATATCTTGGCGAGTCACAAAAATAGGATTGATGTGGCAAAAAGAAAACACTCCTGCTCATAAGAGCTTACAATCTAAAGATACTTCTAATGAACTGTGTGTGCTCAGGTTATAGCAGGAAACAAAGGGGAAGATGAATCAAGTAACATTTTCGTGCACATAAGGTTTACTTACACAATCATTTAGTATAAAGATCCATTCACAAAAAAAGTCTACACATCAAAATATCAAGAAAACAAGACATATGTGAAAAACCCCTCCCACCTCTACAAACCCCCTACACATACATTTGTCAGCAGGTTTGTAAGAAAAATGCATTGGAGTCTAAATAAGCAAGCAAAATTAAAACAAGAGCAGATTTTAAACAAAACGATTGACATGTGTGAGGCTTTCAATGCAAAAAGAAAAAACACAATCATTGTGCAATAACACACAAACACTTTACAAGGCCAAAAATATGCAAACATTTCCAGCCCACTTCCAAACACAGCCTGAGTGGTGTCTGGGGCAATTCAGCACAAAATCTCTTCCTCCCCCAAACCACTACAAGCAAGGACTTAGTCACAAACCACCCGGCCTAGTAACAGGCCAAATCACTCCCTACTGCACATCTTTATATAAACTAGGTTGTATTTGGAGCGTGCCAAACAAGGCCCCACCCCCAATGAAGCCACACCCACCACTGACCTTAGTTTGGTCAGTGAAAGTGTTTTCACCTGATGAATCCGCTTCCTACCTGCATTAACCCTTGGTATACAGGCCCCACAAATCAGAAAGATATATACAGTGAAATGTACGTGTGCAGCATACAACAGAACATTGAGCAGGGATGTGAAAGGGAACCCCAATTGGAACCTTTATTGCTACTATGGTCACAATTCCCTCCAGATTCTCGCATGAGTTAAGACAGTCACATGACCACATCTTGTATGCAATACTGAAAATGACAAATCGATTTGACTAGTAAGGTGAATTTCCCATCAATTGGTAAAACACTCCAGAAATCAAACATCACCAAACATTACACTCTGGGCAAAGCTGATTTACAAATCCTGCAACTTACAGTAAAGTTGACCATTTCAATGCAATTTTCAAGACATCTGACACAGATCTCTATGCAAATTGCCACTAAAGTAGTACATGTACTACTATAGAAATCAGTGTTTGAAATGCACCCATGTGGTCACTCTAATAGCAGACAATAGGGTGCGACTTTGCAGACGATTTACAGCTTGCATGTTGTGCAAATCACATGCCAAGTCCCACTCAATGAGCACGCTATTGGAGCGTTCATATTGTTGTGGTTCAAACTTGGTAGGAGCCGCAAGTAATAATAGAGTAATGAATACACTACTTTTCATGCAATTTGCTGAGAGATCGATGTCGAATGTCTTGCAAATTGCACTTGAAATCACCATGTACCCCGACTTTGAAATCATGCAACTTCTATGCAAGTCACATGATGTGACTGTGGTGTCAATAACACCACTTAGAAATCTGCTTTAATGTGACCGGGTAGCCCCCAGTAACATTGTTTGCGATTGCCATGCAATTGGCATGACAGGCGACTTGCAAATCGTAGACCAAGTCGCACCCTATTGGCCACTGTAGGCTCTGTTCACATCCAATTGGATTGTGAACTCGTGCAACTTGACTGTAAGTTGGACAATTGCCGCATCGGATTAGATGTGACAGTGGTGTTGGCCCCCAGTAACATTGGGTGCAATTTGCCATGCAAAGAGCAAGCTGCTGGCCATGCCAATCACATGACAAGTCACATCCAGGGTGTGCAATTTCAGGTGCGATTTGTGCATTGACATCGTACCTGATATTGGATATAATGAATGTGAGTGTATTAACATACACCATTTGTTGCAGCGAGAGTTCAAAGGTATTTGAGAATTGTGGCCATTTATTAGCAATTTAACATCTAGACTCAAATAGAAATTGCAATGCTACACACAATTGAAAACACAACTAGTTAGTAATTCTCTAGAAAACACAGTAAAATTGGCAACTTAAAGAGTAATTTTCAATTGCATATAGTGTGAGCGAAGCAGGAAAATCAACAAAGGAAATAAATCTTTGAAGGCGTGCGGTACCTGCCTGCTGGGATAAGGGTCTGCTATGCATTTGGGGGAAAAATGCACGCCAGGATTTGTGACAAGTTTGATGTGTGGATTCACCAACCAAGTCTTTTCTCTCTCGTTCACTCTTCTGAATGTCTCTCTTTATCACTCTTCAGTATGTATCTCTTGCTCACTCTTCTTTGTCTCACTGGCTCGCTCTTCTCTCTCGCTCACTCTTCTGAATGTCTCTCTTTATCACTCTTCATATGTATCTCTCGCTCACTCTTCTTCGTCTTACTCTTCTCTCTCTCTGTCAGCTCTTTGCTTGCCAAATCCTTCACAAAAGTGGGTGGAGTGTAAACCATCATTATCAAATAATTCAGGCCCTTATCTTATCCCATTGTATGACATTCACATAAGGTGCAGCTTTGAAGGTGTTTCAACAGACAAGGCCTCATTCTAATTCACATTTTAGGGATCATTTAGACAGAATGCAAAGATGTTGCCAGAACATGTATGTGAAGACAGCCACACACGGAGATCATGCTACTACCTCGCCGGGGTTGGGATTCGAACCGACAACCCTAGAGTTGTGAGGCAGCAGTGCTAACCACTAATCCACGGAGCTACATTGCTAACCCAGCCTGTATTTCTGTGCTGTGAATCAATCCTAGGTCCCTGGGCATGGTCAGTTTAACTAGCCAGATATCTCCAATGTGACACAAATGTTGTGCTATGTTGCCAATTCAGATGTATGTTGGTTCTATGTATCCCAATACAAAGGATTGCAATACTAATACAGGCGTACCTCGGTTTACCAACGCCTCAGGGAACGTCATATTTGGGGTACAAATGTCAAACCATTTCAGTTAATTGGTCTGTTTACAAATGTTTGAATAATTTGGTATGGGCATGTGGCCTGGTATGGTTCAGGAGGGGGGGAGGCACTCGCTCGTCGTCGTCCCCCCCTTTCCTGACCTGCCGGGCTGCATGCTCGGATAAGTATGTGTTATGGATTTAGGGGGGTACCCCATGCTGTTTTTTATTTAATTTCAGCGTGGAGTTACCCCTTAACATCCATACGAGACCCGAAGGGCTTAGTATGGATGGGAGGGGGGACCCCACGCCAGTTATTTAAAGAACTGTTTATAAATCACTGCAATACTTTGACATTCAACTGTCAGTGGGGAAATCCACCGACAGCTGAAACATGAGCGCTGCATTGGTTTTCATTACTAAAATGCTGCATGAGTTGATAACATAACTCATGCGGGATTGTAGGAGCGACAGCCATGAGTTAATGTTTTATCTGTCAGCGGGGTTCCCCACTGACAGCTGAATGTAAAATAATTCCCTTTATTGCATAAATAATAAAAAAAAAGCGTGGGGTCCCCCCTCCCATCTGTACCAAGCCCTTCGGATCTGGTATGGATATTAAGGGGGAACTCCACGCTGGAATTAAAAAAAAAACCAGCGTGGGTCCCCCTCAATATCCATACCAGACCCTTATCCGAGCATGCAGCCCGGCAGGTCAGGAAAGGGGGGGGACGAGCGAGCGCCCCCCCCTCCTGAACCATACCAGGCCACATGCCCTCAACATGGGGGGGTGCTTTGGGGCAGGGGGGGCTCCCCCCCCAAAGCACCTTGTCCCCATGTTGATGAGGACAAGGGCCTCTTCCCCACAACCCTGGCCGGTGGTTGTGGGGGTCTGCGGGCGGGGGGCTTATCAGAATCTGGAACCCCCAGATCCCGGTCCCCCCCCCCTACGTGAATGATTCCGCGGTACACGGTCCGCAGACTCATTCACAAAAAAACTAAGTGTGGTGTAAAAAAAACACAGTACAGGGTCTTTGACAAGTCCTTTATTAAAACAATGTCCCCCGAAGTAGATCCAACGTCAATCGCGGCGGCGGCGACCCGAAAAAAGGAAAAAAAAAAAAGGTTCCGCTCCCGTCCGAGGCTTCCAGCCTAGTGAAGAAAAGCCTAGCTGACAGTTCTTATATAGGTATGGGCGGGGCCAGCCGGGGACATCATCCCAGTGACCCGCCCCATGTCACTTGCTTGCTGTTCCCGGCTGGCCCCGCCCCATACCTATATAAGAACTGTCAGCTAGGCTTTTCTTCACTAGGCTGGAAGCCTTGGACGGGAGCGGAACCTTTTTTTTTTTTTTCCTTTTTTCGGGTCGCCGCCGCCGCGATTGACGTTGGATCTACTTCGGGGGACATTGTTTTAATAAAGGACTTGTCAAAGACCATGTACTGTGTTTTTTTTACACCACACTTAGTTTTTTTGTGAATGAGTCTGCGGACCGTGTACCGCGGAATCATTCACGTAGGGGGGGGGGGCCGGGATCTGGGGGCCCCCTTGTTAAAGGGGGCTTCCAGATTCTGATAAGCCCCCCGCCCGCAGACCCCCACAACCACCGGCCAGGGTTGTGGGGAAGAGGCCATTGTCCTCATCAACATGGGGACAAGGTGCTTTGGGGGGGGGAGCCCCTCTGCCCCAAAGCACCCCCCCATGTTGAGGGCATGTGGCCTGGTATGGTTCAGGAGGGGGGGGGTGCTCGCTCGTCCCCCCCCCCTTTCCTGACCTGCCGGGCTGCATGCTCGGATAAGGGTCTGGTATGGATATTGAGGGGGACCCACGCTGGTTTTTTTTTTTTTTTTCGACGTGGAGTTCCCCCTTAATATCCATACCAGATCCGAAGGGCTTGGTACAGATGGGAGGGGGGACCCCACGCTGTTTTTTATTATTATTTATGCTATAAAGGGAATTATTTTACATTCAGCTGTCAGTGGGGAACCCCGCTGACAGCTGAAACATTAACACATGGCTGTCGCTTCTAAAATCCCGCATGAGTTATGTTATCAACTCATGCGGCGTTTTAGTAGTGAAAACCAATGCAGCGCTCATGTTTCAGCTGTCGGCGGAGTTCCCCACTGACAGTTGAATGTCAAAGTATTGCGGGGAATTAGAAACTGTTTTTTAAATAACTGGCGTGGGGTCCCCCCTCCCATCTGTACCAAGCCCTTCGGATCTGGTATGGATATTAAGGGGGAACTCCACGCTGAAATTAAAAATAAAAACAGCGTGGGTCCCCCTCAATATCCATACCGACCCTTATCCGAGCATGCAGCCCGGCAGGTCAGGAAAGGGGGGGGGACGAGCGAGCGCCCCCCCCCCTCCTGAACCATACCAGGCCACATGCCCTCAACATGGGGGGGGTGCTTTGGGGCAGGGGGGGCTCCCCCCCCCCCAAAGCACCTTGTCCCCATGTTGATGAGGACAAGGGCCTCTTCCCCACAACCCTGGCCGGTGGTTGTGGGGGTCTGCGGGCGGGGGGCTTATCAGAATCTGGAAGCCCCCTTTAACAAGGGGGCCCCCAGATCCCGGTCCCCCCCCCCTACGTGAATGATTCTGCGGTACACGGTCCGCAGACTCATTCACAAAAAAACTAAGTGTGGTGTAAAAAAAACACAGTACAGGGTCTTTGACAAGTCCTTTATTAAAACAATGTCCCCCGAAGTAGATCCAACGTCAATCGCGGCGGCGGCGACCCGAAAAAAGGAAAAAAAAAAAAAGGTTCCGCTCCCGTCCGAGGCTTCCAGCCTAGTGAAGAAAAGCCTAGCTGACAGTTCTTATATAGGTATGGGCGGGGCCAGCCGGGAACAGCAAGCATGTGACATGGGGCGGGTCACTGGGATGATGTCCCCGGCTGGCCCCGCCCATACCTATATAAGAACTGTCAGCTAGGCTTTTCTTCACTAGGCTGGAAGCCTCGGACGGGAGCGGAACCTTTTTTTTTTTCCTTTTTTCGGGTCGCCGCCGCCGCGATTGACGTTGGATCTACTTCGGGGGACATTGTTTTAATAAAGGACTTGTCAAAGACCCTGTACTGTGTTTTTTTTACACCACACTTAGTTTTTTTGTGAATGAGTCTGTGGACCGTGTACCGCAGAATCATTCACGTAGGGGGGGGGACCGGGATCTGGGGGCCCCCTTGTTAAAGGGGGCTTCCAGATTCTGATAAGCCCCCCGCCCGCAGACCCCCACAACCACCGGCCAGGGTTGTGGGGAAGAGGCCCTTGTCCTCATCAACATGGGGACAAGGTGCTTTGGGGGGGGGGAGCCCCCCTGCCCCAAAGCACCCCCCCCATGTTGAGGGCATGTGGCCTGGTATGGTTCAGGAGGGGGGGGGCGCTCGCTCGTCCCCCCCCCCTTTCCTGACCTGCCGGGCTGCATGCTCGGATAAAGGTCTGGTATGGATATTGAGGGGGACCCACGCTGTTTTTTTTTTAAATTTCAGCATGGAGTTCCCCCTTAATATCCATACCAGACCTGAAGGGCTTGGTATGGATGAGAGGGGGGACCCACGCTGTTTTTTTTTTTTTTTTTTTATTGCGGACCTTTATTTTTACATTCAGCTTTCAAAATAAATTTTATCTAGACCTTCAAAATAAGTAAAATCATAACAGAAATAATTATAAAGGATAAGAAACAAAAATATAATCACTAAAACGAAGGAAATCTAATTAGATTACATGAAGATATGCTTAATGCTGTTTATTAAACACAGTAGTCGCGACCGAGTGCCGGCTGTCAGAGGAATCCACAATCAGATTCACTATTAGTCAGTGGCTAAAAAGCAAACGCCCATGGCAGAGGACTAAAATGTGTTCTGCACATGCTCAGTTCTATCTGCCAAAGACACTGCACGGGCATCTAGATTTTTACTGTGTCGATTTCCTTGAGAAAAACGATTTTTAACACATTCTTAATTTTTTTGGAAATAGCAGATATTGTTTAAAGTGAAGTCCTGATATTTGGCAAAGCAAATTTCTAAGTGAACATGTCTCTACAGTGATTTTTCATGGTGTTAGACGTGCTTCTTAGCAAGTCTGCTTTTGTGAGTCTGATTCCGGGCGTGTGTCTTTTTGTGAATTAGATTGGGCGTCTGCTTATGGGCTCTGCTCAATAGTGAATTAGGTTGCAGGGTCAAAAATGGACGGACGCCCATGAAAATTGGGCTTAAGCCCATAAATATGCGCCCACGCCCAATAGTGAATCAGGGCCTTTTTGTTCACATGAAAAAAAAACAGTATTTTTTGCTAGGAAATTAATTTAAACCCAAAACATTATACATTTTTTTAAAGCAAACACCCTAGTGAATAAAATGGTGAGTGCTGCAATTTTTTATGTAACATAGTACTCATGCAGCGATTTTTCAAACGCAATTTAAAAAAAAAAAAAAAAAAAATTTTTACTTTTAATGCACAAAAACACAAAATATTGGCCAGTTATTTGGTAAAATATAAAAGATGATGGTATGCAGAGTAAATAGATACCAAGCATGACATGCTTTAAAACTGCGCATGCTTCGTGCAATGGCGAAGAACTGCATACGTTTTTAATATCCATAGGCAACGTTTTAAAAGCCTTTACTAGCTACCATTTTAGATTTACAGAGGAGGTCTAGTGTTAGAATTACTGTCCTTGATCTAACGTTCGTGGTGATACCTTACATGCATGGTGCAACTGCTGTTTCCATACTGGCACAGGGTCAACGCTCACGAATGCAGATGTGCGGGGGGTGGGGCGAGGGTACTTTTTTTTTTTATTTTGATTTTTTTAAAAGTATTTTAACACTGTCTCCTTCATTTTTTTTTTTTATCACTTTTAATGCAATCACAGGGAATGCAAATATCCCGTATAACTTCAATGGGCATTGTCATATTCTTTTTTGAGAAATCTGGGTTCTATCAGACTCTAGATATCTCCTCTGCCCTTACATTATCTAATCAAACCAAGATCGGTGTGATCAGATGCTTTCCCAATTTACAAATGGCGCTGTTTATATCCTGTGAAACTGAAGTGATGAAATGTTCGTAGCGTCCGATTTCTTAGACTATAGAGATGATTGGCATCATTTTGGTCTCCAATCAGCTCTAAAGTCAGCTGGCAGAAACACTGGCTGCATTCTTAGGTTGCCCTGATGGCACGGGACTGCCCAAGAAGGCCGTGGAAGGCAGTGGGTGAGGGGGGCATTGTCTTCCGCTGCTTGTAAAAGCAATCCTGCAGCTAATTAGCCACTAGGATTGCTTTTACATGAAAGCCGATTGCCTGCTGAAAAAAACGATACCAGGATGATGCCCGCAGCTGTAGGCATCATCCTGGTATAACCATTCAAAGTCCAGTGATGTACCAGTATGTCGCTGGTCCTTGTTGGGTATACAGTAATACTTCGGATTACGAATTTAATTCATTCTTCAGGACATTTCGTATAGCGAACAATTCATAAACCGAAACACTGTTTCCTAATTCATCTGTCACTTTCCCCCTCCAGCTAAAAGAGAAAGTTTCTTTTAGTTTCTTTTAGTTTATTTCCCCAAAAGAAACAATGTTTCCTTTCAGTTTCTTAAAGATACAAAGTATCCTTTAGCTTCTGGAAAACTGACAGCTAATGTTGTGAGCTATAGTAAAGAAAAAAAAAAGAAAAAAAAAGATGGCAATTGCATTTAAAAATCAGCACTGACATACACTTCGTATTGTGAAAAAAATTTGTAAAAAATTCGTAAACCGAGGCATTATTTTCAATGGATTTTCATTTGTAAACCGAAAATTATGTCAACAGAGGCATTCGTAACCGAGTAATACCGAGGTATTACTATATATGCTATGTTCTTTTTTTTGTATGCAGCCTGTGAACTGAATGAAAAAAATAGAAAAAATCTCTGCCAGAAAAAGTGTGTGGTATACCCACCATTAGAATATTGCCACCCTGTATCCACCCACTTCTAATGGTGGGCACACATTAGGTCATCAGGTGCCACATCTGCCAGTTCCAAGACTGTACAAATGTCTAAATAGTGGCATACTTGAATAAAACTTGTCCACGTTTAAGTGGTACCCCACATGGAAAAAGGATGACACTAAGTCCCAAACTATCTTGCCACTACTCCCCATGTAGTCTGGGCATCTGGGGGGCTCCACATGACTATCTTTGCCCTCGTAAATCCAAAACTTTTAAGTATAGCCTGTTGCCCTCTTACATCTTAACCCCATATCTGGCACGCCTGCTGGGGAGAAATTGTTTGAATGCAAGGTGGCCAGAAAAATTAGTGAGGGACTCATCAACGCAGA
Source organism: Staurois parvus (assembly GCF_062004578.1). NCBI lineage: Eukaryota > Metazoa > Chordata > Amphibia > Anura > Ranidae > Staurois > Staurois parvus. Next base: position 931,320 of record NW_028318521.1, read on the forward strand.
TTTTTTGCTGGGGAGTATAGACATCTGCAATTTGTTCGTTAAGGTGAAAAAAATACTTAAATTCGGAAGCCGTAATGGGTTTCCATGCAAATGGTCTGGCAAGGTTTGAATCTGGGTTGGTGGCGATAAACTGTTGTGCATATAAACTGCTTTGATCCACAATCAATGCATACAGATATTCCGTGAAAAACAGCTCCAAAAATCAAGGGGAGTAGTTAATTTTGCTGTTTCCACCTGAATTCTGGGTTGGGCAGTGAATGGGGGAAGTACAGGTGCTGCAGAATTTGTGGGCTGCCAATCGGGACTTGCAAGCACATCTGGAAGGATACTAGGGGCTCTACGGGTCTGTGTGCAAATTCTTGGTGGTTGCGGGACAATACTTGTGCTCGCCACCGCACCAGCTTGTACTGCACTTATGGGACTCGCCACGTCACCAAGTCATACTGCAGTGCTGATATTATTATTATACAGGATTTATATAGCATCAACAGCTTGCTCAGCACTGTACAATATAACGGGAGACAATACAGCAATAATGCAGTTCAATACAAGAGGGTTAGGAGAGCCCTGCTCCTTTCAGCTTACAATCTAAGAGGTATGTGAAAGACCAGGACGTACTAGGCCACTAGTACTCGACAGTACACCAAAAGGTAGCATGGCACTAGTACTGGCACTTTGCTGCATATGAGTCTCATCAAAATTTACCGGCAAGTGCTAACAGAGATCAGGCCTGATTCTGCCAACACTGCGGTTTTGTGTGCAATGTATCAAGTGACAGTGACCTACTAACACAGCACTTGCTGGGGGAGAAGTGGGGGGGAAAGCGTAGGGACTAAACGCAGTTGCTGGCAGGTGCTGGGCTGATTCCGCTAACGCTGCATTTTGGAGGACACTATACTAATGTGAACGCTGGTATAGTGCTGATCTGATCAAATATATTGATCCATTTAGACACTATACTAGCAATGGAGGTTTATTGTGTATGATCGTGTTCCTGGCAATCAAGGGGTTAAATGTGATTACTGGTGTACTGACAGGAAATCTGACCCCATCTGTGAGGGGCGTGAAAACCACAGGAGTGCAAATCACTTATATACATGTGATTCTGCACACCTGGGCCGCCCTGTTGCAGTAGTTCTGCAATAGGGTGGTCAGGAAGCGGTTAAATAAGCAGTTTGTGTTATGACGCTGTGTCATTTTAACTGACAATTGCGCAGTCATGCAACACTGCCCAAACATGAAATGTACGTCCTTTTTTCCCCATGAATTCGGCTTTCTTTAGTTGGTAGTTGATTGCCTGTGCATTTTTTATTTTTTGCGCTATGAAAAAAACCGCTGACAATTGAGAAAAAAAACATTATTTTGGACTTTTTGCTATAAAACATGTCCAGTAAAAAAATATAAAAATCAAATTTCGTCATAAATTTCACAAAAATGTATTCTGCGACATGACTTTGCTAAAAAAAAATCCCAATACGTGTAAATTACCGTATTTTTTGCTCCATAAGACGCACTTTTTTTCCCCAAAAAAAGGGGGGAAAATGTCAGTGCGTCTTATGGAGCGAATATAAAGCGGCCGGTCCGGTATTTCCGCCGCCACCATGTCAGAATACCGGGCCGGCCGTTTGGCTGTTCTCTGCGCCAGGAACTCACCTGCTCCTCGGTCCAGCACTGTAGTCTTCCCGCCCCGGAATCTGTGACAGCAGGGTGCCCACTGCGCATGCGCGAGAAGCGCTGCGCTTTATGAATGGTCCGGTGTCTTCTAAGACACATGACAGGTCCCAAAAGACACCGGGCCATTCACAAAGTGCAGCGCTTCTCGCACATGCGCAGTGGGCACCCGGCTGTCAAAGTCGGGTGCCCAGAGTATAGGAAGGAGAACTCTGCGGAAGTGGAAGCAGGTACCTCTCAAATTCAGGTACCCGCTCCCCCTCCCTCCCCAAAGGTCCGCAGTGTCTGGTCATGCCCTGTACTAATAAAAGGTATAAAGTGAGCGCTCCTAAGTAAGCAGCTAAGGCACTAAAGGTAATCACAGTATACCTACAAGTAACAGATAAAAACAGAGTGCAGCGCTAAAAAATATGAATACAAACGAGAAAAGTCCGTAATAATTAAATAGATGTATATCTTAACGAATCCCAAGGAATAGCTGATAAAGCCCGGAGACAATGGAAAGAGTGCGCACTCACCGGACGCGCATGGAAAATGCGCATATAATAAATATCCCCTGGAATCTTTATGGAAATGAAGAGAATAAGCTCCAACTCTGTAAATCAATCAGCCTGGAGATGTATGAGAGAAGTCCGGAGATCCCCTTTACAGGTGGTAAGGTAATCAGCCAGGATCCAGAGCTCTGTCCCTCCGGTGGTGGTAAACACACACTACAGGAATCCTGCAAATGGATTTAGCTCCCAAACAGGAACCAAAAAACAGGTGCCCATAGTGTAGTAATTCAAACCAATTTTAATAAATAAAAAAATCAGGATAAAAATACAGGGTAGTAGGCTGTGTACAATGGATATATTACAGCAGAGTACGCAGCAAAAGGTACTGACCCTAAGTTAAAATGGCCGCCGGGCTATCTCGTGGCTCCGGGCGGGAGATGACGTCATGCTCTGTCGGTTCCTCCTAAGGCCTTTCGTGCCCAAGCACATCATCAGAGGGGATACCAACCAGAGCATGACAGACGTCCATCTAATTTATACTGAATAGCGGCACTCGCGCATGCGCAGTACGGCGCCGCCATTTTGCCGAAGTTCATGGAGTGCGCATGCGCGGCTCCATAGAGGCCATTTTGCCGTGGGTGAAGTCATATGCAGTTCGTGATAAACAAAAACGGTTGCTACCAACGTTCAATGGTGCAACCAGAAGATTTATTCTTTACACCAGGGAATTAAATAAGGTTAAACACTGGTGTTATAAATAGTAGATGGGTAAGATGAAAACCCATAAGGTGCAATTACACTGCCAAATGAGGATCAGCATTATTATACTCTGCACTACGGCAAAAGGGACACAAGGGGGTGCCAAATCCACCAAAAAGATAAAACACAATTTAAAATATATATACATTGCAGATCATAATAACAACCTATTAAATGGTTGTAAAAATCAATACATGATTAATTCATATTGATAGTAAAAGCATAATACCAGAATATACAAAACCCAGAGAATCATAATATGGCTCAACATTAAAATTAATGAAATGTGAAAGAAAAAGAAAAATAGGAAAAAATACCAGGAATCCAGTAGTATCCAAATGACCTTATGTGGCGAAGACTGTATAGATGCATAATATATTATCAATCAGTGATTTGCAATAAAGCAGTTGACATCAATTTCAATATTGTGTCCTAATGGGTATAAAGTACCCAATTCGTATACCCACTTGGTTTCTGCTTGTGAGACTGCGCGTGTTTTGTTCAGGCCTCTCCAATGTGGGGTAATGATATCAATAGCCGTGAACTTAAGCGAGGTAGGATCTTGATTGTGATAAATCCTATAATGATTAGATAGAGCATGATCCTTGTATCCTTTCTTAATATTGGATACATGCTCGCGTAAACGATCACGTAATCTTCTAGTGGTACGACCCACGTATTGCTTTAAGCAGGGACATTGGAGTAAATACACAACGTACCTGCTATTGCAAGAAATAAAGTGTCTTATAGTATATGTTTTCCCAGTGACATGTGAATTAAATAAATTCACCCTGCGTTTTCTGGTGTTGTCACATTTACATATAACACACCTATTGCATGGGTGAAAACCTAATATATCAGCAAATAGTTTAATATTTTTAGGAGGGTCAACTACATTCGGTGCCAGACTGTGTCTCATAGAGGTCGCTCTCCTAAAAACAATCTCTGGTTTATCTGGCAGAATCTTACCCAGAATAGGATCAGTTTTCAAGATATCCCAGTTCTTTTTTATTAATCTGCTGATAGATCTATGTTGTACTGAAAATGTTGTAACAAATGGACAAACTTTAGCTTGTATAGGTCTAGTACTGTTCTGTAGCATTACACTTCTATCAGTGTTGGCTACATCATTGAGGGTATCTGCCAGAGTGTTCTTATCGTATCCCTTTTCAAGGAATCGATTTTTCAGGATCTGAGCTTGGGAATGATATACCTCTAGATCTGTACAATTTCTCCTAATCCTCATGAATTGACTCTTGGGTATATTCGCCAACCAGTTAGGATGGTGACAACTGTTGGTAGGGATATAGCTGTTACGATCCGTATTCTTAAAGAAAGACTTGGTCATAATTCTTCCGTCCATGTTAATGAGTGTTAAGTCTAGAAAATTGATTTCTTGCTTACTATAAGTGTATGTAAGGTGAATATTTAATTTATTATTATTCAAGGTGCCAAAAAAATTGGTCAAAGATTCCTCATTACCATTCCACACCAACACAATGTCATCTATATATCTTTTATAAATAGTTAATTCCGGCCAGTCTCTAGCATATATCAAATCTTCCTCCCACCTTGACATAAACAAATTTGCGAGACTGGGGGCAAACTTTGCCCCCATGGCAACTCCCTTAATCTGCAAGTAATAGGTCTTATTAAACCAGAAATAGTTTTTCATCATGGCAAAATCCAACAAACGTAAGATGAAATCTTTCTGTATAGTTGGTAGGGAACTATGGTGTGTTAAATAAAAATCAGCGGCCTCCATTCCATCACAATGATTAATATTAGTATACAATGAAGTTACATCCGCTGTCACTAAAAATGTGTCTGAAGAAATAGTGACATTATTCACGAGATTTAATACTTGCTTAGTGTCCTTTAGATAGGACGGTGTCTGTGTGACCAAAGGTTGCAAGAAGAAATCGATATATTCTCCAATTTTTGAGCACAAAGACCCTATTCCACTAATTATAGGACGACCTGGCGGTTTAATAGGGTCTTTGTGGATCTTAGGCAATATGTATAAAATGGGTAGTTTAGGGGCAGCTGGAATCAAAAAAGCCTTCTCTTTCTTATTTAATATATGGTTATCATACCCATAATTAATAATATCCTTGAGAGACCGTTTAAAGTTAGTAAGGGGGTCTTTTGCTAATGGGACATATGTAGTCCGGTCTTTCAAAATATTTTCGACTTCTGCTATATAGTCAATTTTATTGAGTATCACTACCCCGCCCCCTTTGTCTGCCGGTCTTATTACCAAGTCTTTCTTTTCAAGAAGTGATCTGATGGTTTTATAGTCTCCTGATCCATCAAATGGCCGTTTAACGGATAAATTACCCAATTCTTTAAGAACTTTATCTTTAAATATGTTAACATGAGAGTTAGTTTGTGGAGGGGGGTTGAAAGTTGAAGCATTACGTAAGTTGGAATGTGTAAAATTATCATAAGTTGTAATGTTATGAGGACGGTTAGCAAAAAACCTTTTTAAAGATAGTTGCCTAGCGAATTTGTGTATATCCATGTATACTTGGAATTTATTCAGTTTACAGGGAGGGGCATATTTAAGCCCTTTATCAAGCAACCTAAGTTCATCATTTGTAAGTTCTTTATTACTGAGGTTAAATAACCCTTTACCTACTACATCTTTCTTTTCTTGTTTGTGTCTATTAGTCCTCCTCCCTCCCCTTTTTCCTCTGTAGTGTTTCTTTCGTGCTTTCGTGTATTGCCATTCCCTAAAAAAGGTTGTCGTGGATTATTATAATTAGAATTTTGAGGATTCATGTTTCTATTGGGAGTCATAGGGGGTGCCTGGTAACCATACGATTGATTAGGAGGTGCCTGATAACCATAAGATTGATTATTCCTTCTTGGACCTTGCCAGTATTGTCCATTATGAGATGGTTGTGTCCTTCTATTATTATATTGACGTGGAGGATAGTAAGAATTGTCATATTGGCGTGAAGGAGGATAATGAGAAGAGTTATCATATTGGCGTGGAGATGGATAGTAAGAATTGTCCCCATTACGCTTTTGAAAATTATCGTGTCGCTGAAACCCATTTTGCTTAGGGGTATGAGTATGCATATATGTCGATGTCTCCATGGTAGAGTGCCAGCGAGAACCAATGTTATCATCATATGGTTCATAAAGAGGTTCAAACCTATTATGAGTCTGAATATTGTAATGTTGAGTCTTTTGATTGCCGGTATGATATGTAGGTCGAGATACAGGACCTGAAGTGTTCGGTATGCACTCCATGAACTTCGGCAAAATGGCGGCGCCGTACTGCGCATGCGCGAGTGCCGCTATTCAGTATAAATTAGATGGACGTCTGTCATGCTCTGGTTGGTATCCCCTCTGATGATGTGCTTGGGCACGAAAGGCCTTAGGAGGAACCGACAGAGCATGACGTCATCTCCCGCCCGGAGCCACGAGATAGCCCGGCGGCCATTTTAACTTAGGGTCAGTACCTTTTGCTGCGTACTCTGCTGTAATATATCCATTGTACACAGCCTACTACCCTGTATTTTTATCCTGATTTTTTTATTTATTAAAATTGGTTTGAATTACTACACTATGGGCACCTGTTTTTTGGTTCCTGTTTGGGAGTTAAATCCATTTGCAGGATTCCTGTAGTGTGTGTTTACCACCACCGGAGGGACAGAGCTCTGGATCCTGGCTGATTACCTTACCACCTGTAAAGGGGATCTCCGGACTTCTCTCATACATCTCCAGGCTGATTGATTTACAGAGTTGGAGCTTATTCTCTTCATTTCCATAAAGATTCCAGGGGATATTTATTATATGCGCATTTTCCATGCGCGTCCGGTGAGTGCGCACTCTTTCCATTGTCTCCGGGCTTTATCAGCTATTCCTTGGGATTCGTTAAGATATACATCTATTTAATTATTACGGACTTTTCTCGTTTGTATTCATATTTTTTAGCGCTGCACTCTGTTTTTATCATGCCCTGTACTGTCTGCAGTCTCTGGTCATCTGTACTGTCCGTAGTCTCTGGTCATCTCCTATACTGTCCGCAGTCTCTGGTCATCTCCTATACTGTCCGCAGTCTCTGTTCATCCCCTATACTGTCCGCAGTCTCTGTTCATCCCCTATACTGTCCGCAGTCTCTGGTCATACCCTGTACTGTCCGCAGTCTCTGGTCATCCCCTGTACTGTCCGCAGTCTCTGGTCATCCCCTGTACTGTCCGCAGTCTCTGGTCATCCCCTATACTGTCCGCAGTCTCTGGTCATCCCCTATACTGTTCGTAGTCTCTGGTCATCCCCTATACTGTCCGCAGTCTCTGGTCATCCCCTATACTGTCCGCAGTCTCTGGTCATCCCCTATACTGTCCGCAATCTCTGGTCATCTCCTGTACTATGTCCGCAGTCTCTGGTCATCTCCTGTACTATGTCCACAGTCTCTGGTCATCTCCTGTACTGTGTCCACAGTCTCTGGTCATCTCCTGTACTGTGTCCACAGTCTCTGGTCATCTCCTGTACTGTGTCCACAGTCTCTGGTCATCTCCTGTACTGTGTCCACAGTCTCTGGTCATCTCCTGTACTGTGTCCACAGTCTCTGGTCATCTCCTGTACTGTGTCCACAGTCTCTGGTCATCTCCTGTACTGTGTCCACAGTCTCTGGTCATCTCCTGTAGTATGTCCGCAGTCTCTGGTAATCCACTATACTGTCCGCAGTCTCTAGTCATCCCCTATACTGTCCGCAATCTCTGGTCATCCCCTATACTGTCCGCAGTCTCTGATCATCCCCTATACTGTCCGCAGTCTCTGATCATCCCCTATACTGTCCGCAGTCTCTGGTCCATCTCCTGTACTGTGTCCACAGTCTCTGGTCCATCTCCTGTACTGTGTCCGCAGTCTCTGGTCCATCTCCTGTACTGTGTCCGCAGTCTCTGGTCCATCTCCTGTACTGTGTCCGCAGTCTCTGGTCCATCTCCTGTACTGTGTCCGCAGTCTCTGGTCCATCTCCTGTACTGTGTCCGCAGTCTCTGGTCCATCTCCTGTACTGTGTCCGCAGTCTCTGGTCCATCTCCTGTACTGTGTCCGCAGTCTCTGGTCCATCTCCTGTACTGTGTCCGCAGTCTCTGGTCCATCTCCTGTACTGTGTCCGCAGTCTCTGGTCCATCTCCTGTACTATGTCCGCAGTCTCTGGTCATCCTCTATACTGCCCGCAGTCTCTGGTCATCCCCTATACTGTCCGCAGTCTCTGGTCATCCCCTTTACTGTCCGCAGTCTCTGGTCATCCCCTGTACTGTCCGCAGTCTCTGGTCATCCCCTGTACTGTCCGCAGTCTCTGATCATCCCCTATACTGTCCACAGTCTCTGGTCCATCTCCTGTACTGTGCCCACAGTCTCTGGTCATCTACTGTACTGTGTCCACAGTCTCTGGTCATCTACTGTACTGTGTCCACAGTCTCTGGTCATCTCCTGTACTGTGTCCACAGTCTCTGGCCATCTCCTGTACTGTGTCCACAGTCTCTGGCCATCTCCTGTACTGTGTCCACAGTCTCTGGTCATCTCCTGTAGTATGTCCGCAGTCTCTGGTAATCCACTATACTGTCCGCAGTCTCTAGTCATCCCCTATACTGTCCGCAATCTCTGGTCATCCCCTATACTGTCCGCAGTCTCTGATCATCCCCTATACTGTCCGCAGTCTCTGATCATCCCCTATACTGTCCGCAGTCTCTGGTCCATCTCCTGTACTGTGTCCGCAGTCTCTGGTCCATCTCCTGTACTGTGTCCACAGTCTCTGGTCCATCTCCTGTACTGTGTCCGCAGTCTCTGGTCATCTCCTGTACTGTGTCCGCAGTCTCTAGTCCATCTCCTGTACTGTGTCCGCAGTCTCTGGTCCATCTCCTGTACTGTGTCCGCAGTCTCTGGTCCATCTCCTGTACTGTGTCCGCAGTCTCTGGTCCATCTCCTGTACTGTGTCCGCAGTCTCTGGTACATCTCCTGTACTGTGTCCGCAGTCTCTGGTCCATCTCCTGTACTGTGTCCGCAGTCTCTGGTCCATCTCCTGTACTGTGTCCGCAGTCTCTGGTCCATCTCCTGTACTATGTCCGCAGTCTCTGGTCATCCTCTATACTGCCCGCAGTCTCTGGTCATCCCCTATACTGTCCGCAGTCTCTGGTCATCCCCTGTACTGTCCGCAGTCTCTGATCATCCCCTATACTGTCCACAGTCTCTGGTCCATCTCCTGTACTGTGCCCACAGTCTCTGGTCATCTACTGTACTGTGTCCACAGTCTCTGGTCATCTACTGTACTGTGTCCACAGTCTCTGGTCATCTCCTGTACTGTGTCCACAGTCTCTGGCCATCTCCTGTACTGTGTCCACAGTCTCTGGTCATCTCCTGTAGTATGTCCGCAGTCTCTGGTAATCCACTAAACTGTCCGCAGTCTCTAGTCATCCCCTATACTGTCCGCAATCTCTGGTCATCCCCTATACTGTCCGCAGTCTCTGATCATCCCCTATACTGTCCGCAGTCTCTGATCATCCCCTATACTGTCCGCAGTCTCTGATCATCCCCTATACTGTCCGCAGTCTCTGGTCCATCTCCTGTACTGTGTCCGCAGTCTCTGGTCCATCTCCTGTACTGTGTCCGCAGTCTCTGGTCCATCTCCTGTACTGTGTCCGCAGTCTCTGGTCATCTCCTGTACTGTGTCCGCAGTCTCTGGTCCATCTCCTGTACTGTGTCCGCAGTCTCTGGTCCATCTCCTGTACTGTGTCCGCAGTCTCTGGTCCATCTCCTGTACTGTGTCCGCAGTCTCTGGTCCATCTCCTGTACTGTGTCCGCAGTCTCTGGTCCATCTCCTGTACTGTGTCCGCAGTCTCTGGTCCATCTCCTGTACTGTGTCCGCAGTCTCTGGTCCATCTCCTGTACTGTCTGCAGTCTCTGGTCATCTCCTGTACTGTGTCCGCAGTGTCTGGTCACTTCCTGTACTATGTCTGCAGTGTCTGGTCACTTCCTGTACTATGTCTGCAGTCCATTGGTTCAGAATATTTTTTTTCTTGTTTTTCTCTTCTAAAACCTAGGCGTTTCTATCGGTCAGGTGCGTCTTATGGAGCGAAAAATACGGTAATTGGTTTACGTGAAAGTTATAGCGTTTACTAATGGCGGTATAGATACTGGATTTTATTTTGTATATTGATAATAGCGGCGATCAGCGACTTATGGTGGGACAGCAGTGAACATTCTGACACTGAGGGGGAACTGACTTGGGGTCACCGACATCCCTAGTGACACCAATACAGTGATCAGTGCAAAAAAAAAAACACTGACACTGCACTAATAATGGCACTGGGGAGGAAGGGGTTAACACTTTTAGGCAATCAAAGGGTTAACTGTGTGAAGGGAGTGTTTTACTAGTGGGTGGGGGGGTGTACTTCACTGTTGCAAGCTGTCCCAGAAAGCTAAGCTCTTCTCTCCGGAACAGTGAGCTGGGAACTAACAGGGAGCAGAGCTACATTGAAAACAATGCAGCTGTGCTCTGTGTCAGTGTTTGCCGGCAATCACCGGGACCCGGTGGGTAATCTGAGTATGTATAAGTGTGGGCAGCTTTCTAAGTTAATTCACCATTAAGTTGGTTTATTGAATGATGATCTTATATTTTTAGCTGCTCGTAGGAATACATTGTATTAGTTACAGGTGTATAAAGGTGGCCATACACTATACAATCTGATTGTACAATCTCTTTAGAGTTATCAAAACTATATCATAGGACAGTGGTGGTGAACCTTTGGCATTCGTGCCGCAGCAAGCTCGCAGAGCCCTCTGTCGGCACGTGAGCCAAGTCACCCCAGCATCTGAGCATTGGATAACAGAACACATAGGGGCCATGCGCATGCTCAGAAAGGAGTAGCGGCGCTAGGTAATGAAGTCGCAAGCTGCGACTCATTAGCCTCGACCCGTCCAAGCTTTTGCATGGCCGGTAAGTTTGCAGCCAAGGGTATATTTTTATATTGCACTGGCTGTGAATTTTAATGCATTCGCTTTTAATAACACAATATTTTAGCTTGTGCAGGTTGTCAGTGTAACTTTGCCCCCTTGTGCTGGTGGTCAGTGGAAGCTCTGTTACTGTGTCTTTCTTTGAACAAAAGATGTTAATGTATGGGTTGTTTTTTCCAAACTAAAACCTCAGTATTCCGGTTTACTACATAGTTGATGGTAGATCTAACGGAGATTGCACAGATTGTACAGTGTATGGTGAGCTTTATAGAACCAAGGACACACTTCTGTTTTCAATACTAGAGCTCTATCCACATAGGCTGTTATCTGATCGCTCATCTCCTGCACACTCTGCTAAATGAACGATTTGTGCAAGATGAAATTAAGATAGAAAGAAAATGTGATGCCTGTGTATTTAGTGAGAACAGTGATTAACCACTTGCCGTCTGCCCTATAGCAGATTTACTGCTACAGGGCAGACGTTCTGTGCAAATCACGTGCCCCGCAGTGATAGAAGTGCAAAATCACATTTGATTTTGCACTTCCGTCAGTGCGGGGAACACGCGCCTGCAGCTGGAGCGCCGCTTCTGCTGTGATTGGACACAGCAGAAGCCGATCAACAGGTGCTGGCCAATGGATGAGCACCTTTTGAATGCCAAGGAGACTGACATAACACAGCTCTGCCTATGTGAACAAGGCAAAGCTGTGTTAGGTCAACGGGGATCTGATAGATTTTATTCAGGGAATAAAATCTAGTAGATTGCCTTGTAAAAACAGTACACAGTAAACACAAACACTGGATAGGCACACAATTAACACAATGATCGCCCTAGATGTTTAACCCCTTCCCAGCCAGTGTCATTACTACAGCAACAGTGTATATTTTTAGCAGTGATCACTATTAGTGTCACTGGTTCCCACAGTGTCAGTATCGCAGCCCTGCTATAAGTCACTGATCGCCACCATTACTAGTATGAAAAAAGCAGTACAGTGGATATTAAAAGTCTACACACCCCTGGTAAAATGTCAAGTTTCTGTGATGTAAAAAAATTAGACAAAGATAAATAATTTCAGAACTTTTTCCACCTTTAATGAGACCTCTAAGCTGTACACCTCAATTGAAAAACAAACTGAAATATTTTGGGGGGGGGGGGGGGAATAAACATAAAAAAACTAAAATAATGTGGTTGCATAAGTGTGCACACCCTCTTATAACTGGGGATGTAGCTGTGTTCAGAATTGAGAAATAAAATTCAAAATCATGTTAAATAAGAGTCGCTACATGCCCGCCATCATTTAAAGTTCCTCTGATTAACCCCAAATAAGGTTCAGCTATTCTAGTAGGTCTTTCCTGACATTTTCTTATTCGCATCCTACAGCAAAAGCAATGGTCCGCAGAGAGCTTCAAAAGCATCACAGGGATCTCATTGTTAAAAGGTGTCAGTCAGGAGAAGGGTACAAAAGAATTTCCAAGGCATTAGATACAGTCAGGTCCATAAATATTGGGACATCGACACAATTCTAACATTTGTGGCTCTATACACCACTACAATGGATTTGAAATGAAACGAACAAGATGTGCTTTTACTGCAGACTGTCAGCTTTAATTTGAGGGTATTTACATCCAAATCCGAATTGCAACAGTTTGCATATGTGCCTCCCAGTTGTTAAGGGACCAAAAGTAATGGGACAGAACAATATTCATAAATCAAACTTTCACTTTTTAATACTTGGTTGCAAATCCTTTGCAGTCAATTACAGCCTGAAGTCTGGAACGCATAGACATCACCAGACGCTGGGTTTCATCCCTGGTGATGCTCTGCCAGGCCTCTACTGCAACTGTCTTCAGTTCCTGCTTGTTCTTGGGGCATTTTCCCTTCAGTTTTGTCTTCAGCAAGTGAAATGCATGCTCAATCGGATTCAGGTCAGGTGATTGACTTGGCCATTGCAGAACATTCCACTTCTTTCCCTTAAAAAAACTCTTTGGTTGCTTTTGCAGTATGCTTTGGGTCATTGTCCATCTGCATTGTGAAGCGGCGTCCAATGAGTTCTGAAGCAATTGGCTGAATATGGGCAGATAATATTGCCTGAAACACTTCAGAATTCATCCTGCTGCTTTTGTCAGCAGTCACATCATCAATAAATACAAGAGAACCAGTTCCATTGGCAGCCATACATGCCCACACCATGACACTACCACCACCATGCTTCACTGATGAGGTGGTATGCTTAGGATCATGAGCAGTTCCTTTCCTTCTCCATACTCTTCTCTTCCCATCACTCTGGTACAAGTTGATCTTGGTCTCCTCTGTCCATAGGATGTTGTTCCAGAACTGTGAAGGCTTTTTTAGATGTCGTTTGGCAAACTCTAATCTTGCCTTCCCGTTTTTAAGGCTCACCAATGGTTTACATCTTGTGGTGAACCCTCTGTATTCACTCTGGTGAAGTCTTCTCTTGATTGTTGACTTTGACACACATACACCTACCTCCTGGAGAGTGTTCTTGAACTGGCCAACTGTTGTGAAGGGCGTTTTCTTCAATAGGGAGAGAATTCTTTGGTCATCCACCAGTTGTTTTCCGTGGTTTTCCGGGTCTTTTGGTGTTGCTGAGCTCACCGGTGCGTTCCTTCTTTTTAAGAATGTTCCAAACAGTTGTTTTGGCCACGCCTAATGTTTTTGCTATTTCTCTGATGGGTTTGTTTTGTTTTTTCAGCCTAATGATGGCTTGCTTCACTGATAGAGACAGCTCTTTGGATCTCATCTTGAGAGTTGACAGCAACAGATTCCAAATGCAAATAGCACACTTGAAATGAACTCTGGACCTTTTATCTGCTCATTGTAATTGGGATAATGAGGGAATAACACACACCTGGCCATGGAACAGCTGAGAAGCCAATTGTCCCATGACTTTTGGTCCCTTAACAAGTGGGAGGCACATATGCAAACTGTTGTAATTCCTACACCGTTCACCTGATTTGGATGTAAGTACTCTCAAATTAAAGCTGACAGTCTGCAGTAAAGCACATCTTGTTTGTTTCATTTCAAATCCATTGTGGTGATGTATAGAGCCAAAAATGTTAGAATTGTGTCGATCTCCCAATATTTATGGACCTGACTGTATACCATGGAACACAGTGAAGACAGTCATCAAGTGGAGAAAATATGGTGTAACAGTGACATTACCAAGAAATGGACATCCCTCAAAAATGGATGAAAAGATGAGAAGGAAACTGATCTGGGAGGCTGCCAAGAGACCTCCAGCAATATTAAAGGAGCTGCAGGAATATCTGGCAAGTACTGGCTGTGTGGGACATGTGACAACAATCTCCTGTATTCTTCACATGTCTGGGCTATGGGGTAGAGTGACAAGGTGGAAGCCTTTTCTTATGAAGAAAAACATCCAAGCCTGGCTAAATTTTGCAAAAACACTTCTGAAGTCTCCCAAAAGCATGTGGGAAAATGTGTTATGGTCTGATGAAACAAAGGTTGAACTTTTTGGCCATAATTCCAAAAGATGTTTGGCGCAAAAACAACACTGCACATCACCAAAAGAACACCATACCTACAGTCAAGCATGGTGTCACAAGTTAGCCTGCAGTTTCTTATTTGTGTCCTTACCTCCTTGATCCAGTCCTGTTCCAGATCCCTTCTCATGTTTGTCTGTGCTCATCTATGGGCATCGTCTGATGTCCTCTGTGTTTTATTTCCTTCCCTTCCATCACTTCCTGGCCCGCCTCCTTGTTTGCCTGTCTATATAAGACATGCTCAGCCTAGGCCACTTTGCCTGAGCAACGGCCTAGTTGTCGGAGCGCCTGTGTGGTGCTACTGCCTGAATCCTACTTTGACTACTTGTGTACTGACCCCGGCTTCATTCTTTGACCTTGCTTGTTTTCCGCCTGTCCTGACCTCGGCTAGCCTATTGGATTCCGTTTGTCTCCTCCCATTGTACTCTGCTCCTGCGAGTGGTCTCCTCAACCTCAGCTGGGCGTACCTGGGGGCCGTGACCTGGTCCCAGCTTGCTGCAAGTCCATCCCCACCATCAGGGGCTCTGGTGAAGAAGCAGGCTGGGGCTTAGACTCCCTGGGGAACCCCAAGTTGAGTATTAACAAGTACTCACTACGACAGGTGCTGACACATGGTGGTGGCAGCATCATGCTTTGGGGCTGCTTTTCTTCAGCTGGAACTGGGGCCTTAGTCAGGGTAGAAGGAATTATGAACAGTTCCAAATACCAGTCAATATTGGCACAAAACCTTCAAGCTTCTGCAAGAAAGCTGAACATGAAGAGGAACTTCATATTTCAGCATGACAACGACCCATAGCATACATCCAAATCAACAAAGGAACAGCTTGACCAGAACATTCAAGTTTTGGAATGGCCCAGCTAGAGCCCAGACCTGAATCCAATCAAAAATCTGTGGGGTGATCTGAAGAGGACTGTGCACAGGAGATGCCCTCCAAATCTGACAGATTTGGAGTGTTTTTACAGGGAAGAGTAGGCAAATATTGCCAAGTCAAGATGTGCCATGCTGATAGACTCATACCCAAAAAGACAGTGCTGTAATAAAATCAAAATGTGCTTCAACAAAGTATTACTTTAAGGGTGTGCACACTTATGCAACCATATTATTTTAGTTTATTTTTACTTCCCTCCACCTAAAATATTTCCGTTTCTTGTTCTACAGTTTATAGGTTACATTAAAGGTGGAAAGTTCTGAAATTATTTATCTTTGGCTCATTTTTTTACATCACAGAAAGCTGACATTTTAAATGTCAGCTTTCTGTGATGTAAAAAATGTCAGCTTTCTGTGATGTAAAAAAATGAGCCAAAGATAAATAATTTTTTTTTAGTCTTTTTATATCCACTGTATATATACCGCCATTTGTAGACACTATAACATTTGTGCAAACCAATCAATATACGCCTATCGGGATTTTTTTACCAAAATATTGTTTTGTTGTTTTTGTTTTGTTTTTTTTCAAATGTCGGTGTTTTTTCATTTATAGTGCAAAAATTAAAAGACCCAGAGGTGATCAAATACCACTAAAAGAGAGCTCTATTTGTAGGGAAAAAAAGGACATCAATTTATTTTATGTACAGAATTGCATGACTGCGCAGTTGTCATGTATACCAGACCCTTATTCGAACATGCAGCCTGGCAGGCCAGGAAAAGGAGTGGATGAACAAGCGCACCCACCTGAACCATACCAGGCCACATGCCCTCGACTTGGAAGGGTGCTTTGTAGAGTACTTTGTCCAAATGTTGATGAGGGCAAGCGTCTCTTCCCCCATAACCCTTGGTGTCGGTTGTGGGGGTCTGCGGGCAGGGGGCTTATTGGAATCTGGAAATCCCCTTTAACAAGGGAGCCCCCAAATCTCACCCCCCATGTGTACGGGATAAAAAATTAAAAAAACTGTTTTTGACAAAAAAAACAATATCCCCCAAATTAAATCCAGCTTCAATCACGATGAATGCCGCTGCTGACCCAAAAATTAAAGAGAGTAAACTCCACACGACGCTGGATTCTGCAGTCTGACAATTCACCCCCCCCCCCCCCCCTGCAAGGGGCTTGTGGGGGGGGGTGAACTGTCAGACTGCATCATAGCATCATGTGGAGATGCCCTCAGGCAATGACATCACAAGGGAGCTTGGGATCTCCCAGTAACATCATCCGGTAGCTCCCCCTTTAGTTTATTTAGTGGTGAGAGCCAGCGTCAGACACAGAGCTTTTTTTTTTTTTTTTTTTGAGGCGTCAGTGTTATTTATTTTTGACACTTTTTTTGGTGACTGAATAGGGGTACAATGTAGGGGCTTCCAGATTTCGATAAGGCCCCTGCCCGCAGAAAACCCCACAACCACTAGCCAGGGTTGAGGGTAAGAGGCCATTGTCCTCATCAACATGGGGACAAGCTGCTTTGGGGGGGGTGAGCCCATGTTGAGGGCATTTAGCCTGATATGGTTTAAGGGAAAGTGTGACCCCCACCCTCTTTCCTGGCCTGCCAGGCTGCATGCTCAAATGAGGGTCTGGGATGGATTTTGGGGGGGACCCCCAAGCTGTTTTTTTTTAATTCGGTCATGGAGTTCCCCTCAAAATCTATACCAGATCCATACTGCCAAATATTGGCGTGTGTTTCTCCCTAAACTCTATACCAGACCCAAAGGGCCTGGTATGGATTGGGGGGGGCATGTAGTTTTTTTTGCTAGACAGCTGATGAGTAATTGGTTGTAACGATGCAGCGAGCGGCTTTCAGGCCCACTCCTTACCAACCAACTATAATACAGGAGAGGAGGAAAACAGAAATAACAGCTGCATTGCCTAAAATCGTGTTCACAACGGATGACATGTGTGATTTAGCAGCGTTCGCATACAAGTCAACGAACTTGTGATTCACACTGGCCTGCACTGCTCAGAAATCAGACAGGACTCTCAATTCACACTGCAGGTGCACTGTATATATGTGAAGGGCCAAAACAGAAAACAATTATATTTTAAATATTATACAAATCAATGCGTTTTAACGCATCCAAATTTGCACGTGTGAACCGGGGCTCAAGGTTGTAGCAAGCAAGAGGTTTCCCTCCAAGGGATTTTATGTCTATATGCGTATCAGACAAGAGAATCTTCTCCCAAATAATGCTGCATATGTGAGACATGGTCAAATCATTTCCAATTGACTCCCAACCTTCCAGGTTTTTAGTGGGATATTCTCAATTTAATGGCAAACAAACCACTGGTTAATAAATCTTTCATATGATATCAAAGTTTTGATTAATACTGTACTGTACTGTACTGAACTGAATACTGAATCTACTACTGGTGCTGGCCCACAGTCCCAAATGTAGAGTGCAATAAATGCCATGAACCTGAACCAATTTCACACTGGGAGCAGCGGCTGTGCCTGGGCAGCCACTGCATCTCAAATGACAGCTATGAGACTGCATGCACAGGGATGCACAAAACACCAATGTACCCCTGTATGGGTAAACATGGCCTTCATACAGGGCATGGATTCATACATCCCGTGTGAATGAAGCCATACAGTTATCATTTTTAGACAATTTGCTACCACACCCTTTATACCATAACTAGATATATGTGTAACCACCACAGTGCACTGCAAAATTAAACAAAAAAAAAACCAATTACTGGGAGCAATAGGCAGTGCTATTGCTTAGATTCTGCTCACACATATGTGAAAAGGAAGTTTGTGCAATAACGCACATGTTCCCGCAGTGCACTAAACCGCACAAATGTCTTGCCATGCACAGTGCCATTCTTTATGGCACCCCAAATGCACCAGCCAATGCATGTGCGCTACGTGTTCCACAACACAGAAGAAGATTTTCTAAAACTGGTGCACCTATGCATAGTAACCAATCCAGGTTTTATTGTCAAGGCTTAGGGCTCATGTACACTGCAGCTCCTAAACTGACGTTCAGGAGCTGTTCAGCGGTTTTTTCAGCAGCCCCTGAACTCTCCCTAATGTTCTCCTATGTGTCCATGTCGTTTACAGGCAGTTGAGTTTACAGTAGTTTTTTGAGCGCACCAAACTTGCATTCAGGAGTAGATTGTACCGACGTTTCAAATGCCGAACACGGTTAACCGCGTTTAGAAGCGTTTTTAACTGATCCATATCCAGATGCTGTCCAGAGCCTTTTTTCAGCATCAGGAATGCATGTAAAGCGTTTTCCATGTATTCAAATGGACCTCGTACACCAGCGCAGTCAACACATACTGATCTCTCAGCTTCTGCTTCCTCTCAAAATGTCTGAAATAGTTAACTATTTACTATTTTTCAGTGCATTCTGGGCATTTGGGAAGGTCTTCTGAGGTTATCTTTTAAAAAATGCTTCTAAACGCACATAACCGCAGTATGCAAACACGGCTAAACTGTTTTTTTCTAACCTACGTTTTCCAGCAGTCAGTTTCCATCGTTCAGAAGAGTTTTCCAAATGCCTCGTGTACATGCACCCTAAATGAACAAGCTGAAGTTAGACGCTGATTGATTACTATGCACAGCTGCACCAGATTCTGTGTGCACCAGTTTTAGTAATTCTTCTCCAGCGTTAAAAAACAAAAACAAAAAGGTGGTCTCGTTTTTTGTGCCATTGTAACACGGTGGGTAGCCCACTGAAATGAATAGACTGCCCTAAACACACCGCAATAAAACATGTGTGCACAGTTGCACCAATGGAACCCCAAGTTAGTTTAATAAATAAGACCCAGTGACTGACTGGCACATGAGGCCTAGCAATTTTGATGAGACTGGTGCTGAATTTCCTGCAGAATATAGCTTACTGAAATATCAGAAAACAATTTTCAATGGAACATCTTGCCTATGTAGGTTGTAGAATTCTATATTTTGCAATAAAAATATCAATATAGCAGGGCTTTACCACTGTTCTCTACAAACCTGTAATCATATTATAGAGAGAAGATGGCAGGTTACATTCAATAGACATATTACTGTCAAAGCCTTCCTGAAGCCCCGACATTGCATGAGGCCTTGGTGTCCCTTCATCTTACCGCAATTACGTTCACAAAGGTGGTCTTCCCAGAGTACTGCAACCCCACCAGGGTCAGCTCCATCTCTTCCTTCCAAAAGAGGGCCTTGAACCAGTC
Source organism: Staurois parvus (assembly GCF_062004578.1). Taxonomy (NCBI): domain Eukaryota; kingdom Metazoa; phylum Chordata; class Amphibia; order Anura; family Ranidae; genus Staurois; species Staurois parvus. The sequence continues at coordinate 950,837 of NW_028318521.1, forward strand.
CAGGAGCTTGTTAAATAGGGCCAGCATCGCAGCACACACAGCTAGAAGGCAAGGACAATGCAAGAGCCGACTACCGCCCTGGTCGGCTGACAGCGTCTTAGCTCTTTGGATCTCAGGGCTCCCGATGTTAGGTCTATATAGGAAGATGTCTTTATTTAGGTCACAGTGATCGCTGCACTAACTGGCATGAAGGCACACTACAGCAAGGCGCTTTGATTTAGAGCGGAGGACAAGGAAATCTCTCACCCCAGAGCTCATGCAGAAAACTTGCTTATGTTGCTGCAAGGATCTGCTGATGTGCGGGCGGGGCGATGAGCGGTACCCATGTCCCTTCTCCTTCCCCCGCCTCCTATATGCTCATCGCAGACAAAAGGAAAAGGAAGCCGTGCTTCCGATGTCTTCTCGCAGTCCTTGCTGCCCTCTGTGTTGGAGGTATCACCAACATACATTTTATTGACCATTATGCTTCAGGCATAACAACGTTGTATCAAACCGAGTGGCTGCCATGTGTGTCTAGCGGGCTGTGCTTAGATTTTTTTTTTATCTGTAGCCATCAATTATTATATGCGGATTAGACCAGGTTGTGACTAAATATATTTTATACTGAGCAACCGATTTCTACAGGGGAAAGGGGGGGAGGGGATGGGAGAATAGGGGTGGCGTTCGCAGGGACAGTTGGTGATGGGTTGTTTATGCCGTCCTCCACACGGTAAAGGGGCACTGTGATATAAAGGGAACTGCACTATAAAGGGGCACTGCATTAATTAAAGTGCCCCTTTACAGTGTAGTTCCCTTTATATCAGTGTCACTTGCAGTCATGCCCCCCCTTTCTCTCTAATCCCAGTGCCTTCTATATATTCAGCAAAGAGACATCCCCATCCAGTAAATAGACATCCCCATATAGCAAAGAGACAACCCAATCCAACAAAGAGATACCCCCATATAATAAGAGACATCCCCATATAGCAAAGAGATAGCCCAATCCAGCAAAGAGACACACCCATTTAATGAGACGTCCCCATATAGCAAAGAGACAGCCCAATCCAGCAACAAGACAGCCCAGTCCAGCAAAGAGACATTCTAGTTCAGCAAAGAGACCTTCCAGTCCAGCAAAGAGACAGCCCAATCCACCCCCACTACAGATGCCCAGTTCACACTGATGTGGTGTGGAATTTGCTGATTTCTGTGCATTTCCAGCACCGCATCAAAATCACATGTTCATGTGAACCGCTGCAGGTGTGTATGTTGACAACAACCCAAAATTGGTAAAATGCACTGTGATTTGCAGGATCGGATCACATGGCTGTGAACACCCATGCAAAACGTTTCTAGTGCGGCAAAAAAAAGCTTCCTGCACCATTTTGGCGCAGATGCGGTGCAATTTGAGCCATACAAAATGAATAGGCTTAAATCTCACTGCTGTAAAAATTGCATGTGATTTGCATGGGAATGCGGTGCAGTTCCTGTGTGAATCACATGCGATGTGCCACATCATGGCAGTGTGACTCAGGCCTTAATACAGGACACCATATTGGGTCCAAGAAGTGCACTCACATTTGTGAGAGAGAGTGAGACAGTTCTTGGCAAGAACTGTCTCTCACAAAGTGAGTGATACTGAAAAGACAGAGGACACATGTCATGTCAGAAGGTAAAATAACACAGAGCTGGAGACCCAAGCATCCTCGCATGTCTCATGATGAAAATTTACTATTAGAAAAAAAATATAGGAAAATTTGTATAGACTCATTTTAACTCTCATGAGACTCGCATCAGAGTTAAACTGAGTCTATACAAATTGTCTTATAATTTGTTCTAACAGTAACTGTTCATTCACTGGCAGTGGCAGGCTTGCATTCACTTATTTTTCAGTCTGGGCCGGCTCCCTTTGGTGCTAAGGCAGCAGCAGACAGTGACACCTATCCGGCATCAGGTGATGGGGTCTCCTCCAGCCCCTCCCCTTCACAGTCATGGGTGGCCCACTGGTCAGCTGACCAATAGCTCCCACCTCCTGCTCCGATGGCCATACGGGAGGCACTGAGAGGAGAGGAGCAGGCTCCAGCCAAGAGGCAACTGCTTTGCATTGCGCCCCAGCCCCACATCATATTCATGTACATGTGGCCTGCCCACCGGTCAAATGCCCGGTGTGTCCTATGACCAGTCCGGGCCTGGATTAGATGATTCTAGGTTAAGTTAAGGATAAGGTAAATCCTATAGCAGTGAGGATGGTGCATTCACATGGGCGATTTATAACAGCAAGAATCTGTGGATTCCTGTGGCTGGAATGATAGCATGTGTGAATAGCAGCTATTTGTGACTATTCACACAGCCAGTGATTACCTGTTGTGATCATGGCTGGACACAAACAGAATGAATTTAACACAATCCACACACTGCAACCAGCCACGAATAGCTGAAACTGCTATAGGCCTGTCATTGCATTGTATGGGCTGAGCAGTCGCAGGTATTCATACACACCTATCATTCCAGCTACAAGAATCTGCATGTTCTTGCCATTGGAAATCGCAGGGTGTGCCACTCGTCCTTGTAAATGCACCCTTAGGGTTTTTCAATAATGCAGGGGTGCTCAACCTGTGACCCTTGGAGCCCTCTGAATTAGCCCTCAAACTCAAACCAGGGAAGTGCATTGCTCAGGTACGGGAACCTATTGATCACAATCTGGGCTTGCTGACCTGACCATCCCAGAGTATTAAAGTGCATCGAGCTGGCGCTGGCAGTAGAGAAAGCAGGTGGCCATGGAATGAGCAAGAGCCACATAAGCCAATGTTTCCTCTGTAGCAGTAACTCATGTCCTAGGTGGAGTGTTATCAAGTGAGACATGTTTTTACTAAACCTCCCCAACAACTGGTGTAGCATCAGGGGTCACAATGGCAGACCCCCCCCCCCATGCTCCAGGGGGCCCTTGTGGCCTCCTTGTTGCCTAGTTTTTTCTTTATTCATAAGTATTTTCAGTAAAAAATTGTATATAAACCTGCCACTGCTAACAGAGAATGAGGCAAACGTATTAGTCAACTACTAAGAGAGCTACCCGAGGTATTCATAACAATACAATCTCTGTTTCATAGAGAAATCATAATCAAAAGAAAAAAAATGCAATGAGTCAAGCAACAGTATTGACAGTATTGACATAAACAGATGGCTCAACCACATATAATTAATGCTTATGCATATATGACAGTGACAGACACAGTCAGTATCCTATGTTCGTCCAAGCATATTGCTCCTATAGCTGAGCCCACCCTGCGAAAGGGTGTGGTAGCACTACTGGATGGAAGGTATGAAAAGCAATAAGATCTGGCAGAGGAGTTGTAACAAAAGAAGTTATGTTACTGTGATGTTCATCAAAGTATGTCGTAAATCCCTAAAGCACAACTCAAAAAACACTAATCAAGATAAAACCCAATACACTCCAAAGAGGACAATGACCACACTCTTACGGCAATCCCTTTGGCCAACCATCCATTAACCCTTCCCAAGGTATCAATATCTACAAAGCAAGAAAAGGAAACAGCCTGTTGCAAGGTCATAGTGGGAGGCAAGGGGGAATTTCTGATTTTGTGTAGTTTATCCTAAAATTAGAGAGCTGCTCAAAGTCTCTCAGCTCCACTAATATGTTGGGTAGAGTGAAAGAGGGACCGCGACGTGGAAAAGGACATCGTCTGCATAAGCAGAAATCTTATGTTTGACTGTACCCACTTGGGTCCCTCTGATATTAGGGTTAGCCCGTATTCTGCAAAACAAAAGGCTCAAGGGTTAAAGCAAACAATAACGGGGACAAGGGGAATCTCCATTACGTACAAGAAACGGTTGAAAGACAACACAGCTAACCTTAACCTGTGCAGTGGGTGGCACATAGAGGAACGATATCTAGCTGAGGATATTAGATCCCAATCCCAGTCCCCTCAACAACGCAGTAAGGAAGGTCCAATCCACCCTATCGAACTTTCTCAGCATCAGTCAAAAGAAGGAGATTGGGTGAAAGGTCAGTATGAGTACGGGCCCAATGGATAGCTCTATTAAAGTTGTCTTCAGCCCCGCAACCCATGATAACCCAGTTAGGTAAGGGTGGATTACCACTGGAAGTTAGTGTATCAGTCAGGTTGTCAAGATCTTTGACAACATTTTTCTAAATTTAATGAGGAAATAGGTCGGTAGTTTTGAAATAGAGTATGATCTTTCCCTTCTTTATGGAGTACCGTAATGCTAACAATAGCCCTGTGGGGGCTGGGTCACCCTTGGCTAAATAATTAAGGTATCTGCACAGTGGAGTAGAGAGGAGGGGCAAAAATGTAACATATTAGACTTTTGTATAGCATTCAGGGCCTGGACTCTGTTGAGGAAATAGAGAGATCTAAGTCTGCCTGCTGATCAAGAGTAAGAGATGGCAGATTAGCTGTACAGAGGTAGTCCTCAACACAGGGAAGTCCCAGAGGAGGTAGTTCCAGACTCCAAATCATATAGAGCAGCACAGTAGTCCTGGAACAGCAAGGCCACCTCTGAGGAATGTAGAACCATCTCTCCATCTCTCCCGTTGGGATTTGAAGTTCATGAACATGGGTAGAGGCTCTGTGTTTTCTAAGCACTCTGGCTAACATACTACCACACTTATTGCCATATTCATAGTATTTTTGTGACGCAAATTGTAGCTGGGGACAGATTTTGTGATCCAATAAAAAGGAGAACATTTCAAGCAGCTTAGTGAGTCATATGATGGTCTCAAGAGAACCGTGATATCTATGCTGCAATTCTGCCTTTTGGAGTGCGGACAACACTCATTGAAAATCGACCTGTCACTCTCTCTTAAGCCAAGTCCCCTGTGAAATTAGTTCTCCCCAGACTACTGCTTTATGACCCTACCAGAGTATCCCATCACTGATTTCTTCTGTGGTGTTCTGTCACATTCTGTTTTACACTTGGATAGGAGGGACCATTCCTATCCATTTTCCTCTCGCAACCACTGAAATCTTGCTTCTCCGCCTCTCCCTCCCACTGGCATTTAGCAGCTGCAGGAGGAAAATGTTCATTATGCTATTCAAAATAAAAAAAATTCAATTCTGAACCATTTCATTTCATTGTGGCCCTCAACCGTGGCCCGCAAATCACTTAAGGGCCCTCTCTCTTCCATAGGTTGAGCACCCTTGCAATAATGCCATCTGCTAGCCATTTGCATCCCAGCAAGAATGATCCCGTACCGGATATGACGTCACCATGCTGCCATCCTATGTGTTGCGTCACTGGTCACATAACTTCCTCAGGGCTCCCTGTGACGCATGGGACTCGTGACGCAATGCGTAGGATGGAAGCGTGGTGACGTCATATCCAGTACGGACAGCAGCCGCCATCTTGGTACTCCCATTCCCATACACCTTCCCTGCATTTTTTTGTACTGCAAGAATTTTGTTTGTGTTGGTCTGCAGACCTATTTTAAATGTGAGTAGTGATTTTTAGATGCTATTTAAAATAAAGTTTGTGGCATATTATACTATGGGAGTCTTCTTGCTTGCATCTTCTATGTAAGACACTGGGGAGGACAGAGGTCTACGGCCATTGCTGGAGCATGCTTGTGAGTGTTTGTCGGTGCCATTGGAGGTGACCTGTGGCTCTTCGATTGTATCGACTGTTTTCCTGGAAATCATCATTTGAGGCTTTCTATGCTTTGTGACCCCTTGTGGGTCGCATTTTGAAGGTGAGTGCGCACCTCACTTTTTCTATAGATCAGCGATTGTATTATTCACTTGAGCTGGGCATATCTGTGTAGCGCTACCCCTGAAGGAGCTGCTTGGTAATTTGGGTTCTCTGTTCTGCTCCTCGATTCTCAGCCCCTCTGACACAGTTGGTTGAATAAAAGTCACTGCAAGCACATACAGTATAAGAACACGAGTATAGATATCTTTAACTTGGCTGTGAAATATTGCCAGTAAATAGACACAAGCCTGCTAAATGGCAAATGAACTTAATGTATTAGCACGGGTAGATAGTGAATCCATTTGCTAAGACACACAAACTGCTTCTGCTAACAGGAACAGGTAGCTGCGATGCCAGGTCTTTAATGAACCTATTTTTTCTTCTGGGTGAATCTGATATACCAGCATTACAGGCAATGCCTTACAAATGACATAAGGCTGGGACTTCCACCACTTAGCAAGCTTATGTTTCCCAGGAATGCCCAGGTTCCTCAGCAGCACGCTACCTGATTGCAGGTCCCACTGTCTATATTTGTGCCCCCTTTTTGGTTGGTTGCCGTTTTAGTTGGTGTCTCAGTTGAGTTCCACGAGGCTGGTGTACACTGAATTTCTGAGGATATATGCCAAGGAGAGTTAAACAGTCACTCAGAAACAGTAGATGAGGCCCCTTGCGAGGCTTTGGACCTCCTCTGTTGTTTCCTCATGTCTTTGAGTTTGGAGCTAACTGTTGTAGGTGTGCACCCTGTTGACTTTTTCACCAGGGCCCTATACAGTTTCTGGTGCTGGCGTTCAGACTTTGGTGGGCTTTAGCACGCCACAGCTGAAACAAACCCTAAAATTCACAGATATCTAAACCTGAACAGCCATAGAGTTCTAAGACTGGTTGGACCCTGGAACACTTTCATCAGGCGATGCAACAATCCTTGTTGCCAATAGAGTCCTCTTTTCCATTAACTGGGCCATCTGGACTTTCACTGGGTTGTCACTGGCTGCAGCAGAAACTCTGATCTTAGCATTAGGTTCTGTTTTTGGGCTCATCTTCTTGCTCTACAGCATGGCTTCCTGTGCTCACACAGTCCTGAATAATTCAGAGCACTTAAGGATGCAATCAACTCTTTGAGTTTTCAACATCATTGATGAGATCCAAGGGCTGAGCTCCCCTTAAATCTGTTGCGCCCGAACTTTCTGTCTTGTCCTGTCTTTAGCAACACCTGACGCATTATCTTGACAAAATGCTTTATATAATCAGGCAGCTTCTTCCCCTTATTCTGGTAAGAATTTTCAAACTGGTATATGAGGTTGGAGGCCTTTTTGTGTTCTCCCAAACACATCTTGTTGGATACTTAAGTAGTCATAGGCAGTACAGTCTTGTTTGCCGTGTTTTAGGTTGTGGATAGCTTCTGGGGGAGGCCCCCTTAAGCTTTCAATGATCCTGTTTTTTTGTAGGCTTCGGGAATGTCCTATTCATTCAGGGCTTGCATGGCTTGCTCCAACCATTCTTCAAAACTCTTCTCGCCGACAGCCACTGGCTGTTTCCCTAAAAAGACTGTCATTTTTCGGTACCCAGACCCAGTGTATGTTGGGTTATTCTTCTGGTACTTCCAAACAAAGTCTCCCACATGAGACTGAGTAATGAATTCAGGTCCTATCATGGCTACAGGCACTGGCAGGGAGACTCCTTCTGTCAGAGATTCCTGACTTGAACTTTCTGGGTTGACGTCTGTCATGTTCAGCTGAACCAAGCGGGCATCAACATTGTCAATCAGCTGTAAACTAGCCCATTGGAAGTAGTCAGGGATCCCCCTTCTCTATTCTAGTAGGACAAAAGTGTGAGAAGTCCTTTGACCTTACTCAAAGTCCATTATAAACAAACTTTCTGATCAGGAACTAGTGCTGTCACTGCTTGGTGGATCTGTTCTTCTGTCCAAGTGTTTCCAGGAATATCAACCACTACTTAACGCCAGTTGGTCGTTTTGCTCTTGATGCCTGCAACAAGGTCCATGTTGGCTTTCTCTGGCTTGTTGTCTTGTAACTTGCTTGTGGAACAGAGAAATCTGGATGAGAAACCCCCACATGTAGCGTAGGAGCTGCTCGGTAATTTGGGTTCTCTGAACCCTCTGTTGGGTTTACACCTGGTTGAATGAAAGTCGCTGGAAGCACTTATAAGAACATAAGACTATTTAGTGGTAAATTAACTCAATGGGTTAGAATAAATGGTAGTTTGAGCTGTCAAAACCATGATTGTGCCACCACCATGCACAAGACAGTCCTGTTTGTAAGCTTGGGACAGTGTTTGCCACATGTAAGCATGTCCGGTGGTTGGGAACAGTGTGAAGCTCAATTCATCAGAGCATAATACAGTCTTCATGTCAAGCATCTGTGGTAGGGAGCCCTTGTAGATCGCCAACTCGTGGTTCTCCAGGTAGTGGAGTCTAAGCCCCAGCCTGCTTCTTCACCAGAGCCCCTGATAGAATGAGTGAAGGTAAAAAGCCTTCAGCCTTTACAACCACTTTAACCTGTTTCTGAAAAGCTTATTGTAACAGGGTTAGATCGGCAGCGGGTGTGTTACCCCCTGGATGAGTTCACAACACAAAAACAGGCACAGCAAAACAGCAGTTTAGGTGAGAAAACAAAGGTGCAGTTTATTTACAGTATTTACAAGAAGAAAAACATCAGAACAAAAAGAAACATGAAAATAAATCCTTGGTAACTTGGCCACTTACTATGCACACAGCTTCCCTAGCTATCAACTAGGTGCAGCCTTGTGCTGCACCCAGTCCCTACCTCCCTGTTATTTAGAGGTTGGCCACACAGGCCTTTGTCTCACCGCACAGACCGATATAAAGCTCCCTAGTCTACTCAGGTGCAGAATTGGTTCCAGGATGGAGCAACTCCCTATGCAGTATGGGAAGTTTTATAGAGGCCCTAATAAGCCCACTTGCTTCAGTTGGGCTCATTACCTCACTGCTGAAGGGCTCACTGTCACATTATGGATATAATTAATTTCTACATGGGCATTATGGGTGATTTAAAAATATCATGGTTACACTTTCCAAGGAACATATTTAACCTGTTTCGGATAAGAATATGGGTAAAATGGTTTTTTTTCTATCATTCTTACACATACCAAGAAACATATTTGACCTTTTTCTGATAAGAATATGGGAAAAGTTAATTTTATATGTGGGGATTATGGGGGGAAAACTCATGCTTATGCTTAAAAAGGAACATATTAACCTGTTTATGAAAAGATTATAGGTTTAATTTGTTTTTTACATGGGAATTATAAGTGGAATATCATGGTTAAACATACCTAGAAACACATTTGACCTGTTTCTGATAAGAACATGGGTATAATTGATTTTCTACATAGGGATTATGGGTTGAATACCATGGTTACACATACCACGTTATACATTTTATCTGTTTTAGATAAGAATATGGGTAAAATTGCTTATATGTATGGGGATAATGTGTGGAGTATCATGATTACACTTACCAAGGAACACATTTGACCTGTTTCTGATATGATATGGAAATAATTACATAGTTCAGGGCTTAAAATAAACATGCGGGCGAGTGTTATTGTTGGCTACTCCTTGCCCATTACTGACTGCTCCTGCACCTTCTATCACTCCATTTTCTTTTACCTATCAACTGTACTGTATGAGGTTCTCCCGCCTCCCCCCAGTACTTGTGTCCTGTGGCTCGTCTAGCTGTCTGTGTCCGATGGCCACTCCGGCGTCAGATGTTGCTATGGTGATGTTGTGTGCATGCGCATCCCCTCACACAACCTCCTCTCTGCTCCAGGGACCGGAAGACAGACTTACCGGGGTCCCAGAGAACGGGGACAGACTGGAGGTGCAGGCAGCCAGGAACCGCTCCATCTCACATCACATAGATTCGCTGGATAGAGTAGAGCACCTCCTGTCCTCGCCAAGAGCAAGACTAGACCTTGCCCGCTGCTGGCTATCATGCACATCCTGCTGGCATGGAAGGTATCGTACTGAGAATCACACACACCTTATCACACACAGCAGATGGGTACTGGGACAAGGAGGCACAGGAGGAACTGCAGACAGGAACAGGCTAGGGGTCTCTCACACCCACCTCTCTATGACTCCCCTCCCTCTCTCTTACCCCCCCTCTCTCTCGTTCTCACCCCCTCTCTCTGACTCCCCTCCCTCTCACACCCCCTCTCTCTCACCCCCTCTCTCTGACCCCCTCCCTCTCACACCCCCTCTCTCTTTCTCACCCCCTCTCTCTGATCTCCCTCCCTCTCTCTATACCCCCTCCCTCTTTCTCACCCCCTCTCTCTTACCCCCCTCTCTCTCTCTCACCCCTTACCCCTCTCTTTGAGATTGAGGTGCCTGGATTTCAGTCAGGGAATCTCAGACACCTCCACCCTTAACTGAAAGTCCAAGGACCTCGGTGTCTCCAACACCATGCAATAGTTCTACTTAATTCCTCCTGCACTGAATCATGCAGCATGTATGATGGTGGAGATGCTGAGATTCACTGGATTCTCAGTTAAGGCTGGAGGTGTGCACACTTCAGTGTAGGAGGAATGAAGTGGGACTATTGTATGGTGGTGGAGACTCCAAGGTTCCCTGGATTTTAATTGGGAGTAGTAGTGCCTTAACTTTGGTTTCAGTGGAAAGAATAACACATCAGCGTTTGCATCAGTGGGAGGAATTATACCCTGTCATTGGTATCAGTAAACAGAACAATGCCCCATGCTTGGTGTCAGTGGGAGGAATAGTGCCCCATTCTTGGTGTCAGTAGAAGTAATAGTACCCCATGCTTGGTATCAGAGGGAGGAATAGTGCCCCATGATTGGTGCCAGTGGGAGTAATAGTGCCCCAAGCTTGGTGTCAGTGGGAGGAATAGTACCCCATGACTGGTGCCAGTGGGAGGAATAGTGCCCCATCATTGGTATCAGTGGGAAGAATAACGCCCCATCATTGGTGCCAGTGGAAGGGATAGTGCCCCATGCTTGGTGTCAGTGGGAGGAATAAGGCCCCATCATTGGTGTCTGTGGAAGGAATAGTGCTCCATCATTGGTGTCAGTGGGAGGAATAGTACCCCATAACATAGCTTTATTATGTCAATTTAAACATAACAGCAATAGCTTAATAGCAATAGGGTGCAATAAGGCTTAGATTCTAAACCTTATTGCACCCTATTGCTATTAAGCTATTGCTGTTATGTTTAAATTGACATAATAAAGCTATGTTATAATTGCAGTTTTTTGGACTCTTTATTCTAAAGAAAAATGTAATATCATAAGGTTTAAGGGGGTGTGGTTGGGGGCAGGGCTGGGGGTGGGGTTGGAGGATGGGGCGGGGTTGGAGGTGGGACTGGGCAAGGTTGGGTGGGGCAACTGCTGGAGAGTAAGGTTTGTGCCTGGCTAGTAGGTCTAGACTCAAAATTTTAAGCCCAGTCAGAAATAAGGCAAAAGTCCATCCAGTTCAACCACAGAAAAAAAAAAAAAAGTTATAATCCTATACCAACAGCTGATCCAGAGGAAGGCAAAAAAAACCCCCCAGCAAAGCAAGATCCAATTTGCTCCTGCTGGGAAAAAAACTCTTTCCTGATCCCTAGAGAGGCAATCAGATATTCCCTGGAACAACTTTACCTATAAACATTAGTATCCAGTTATATTCTGTGTATCTCTCACTGTGAAGAAACCTTTTCGTGTTTGGAGATTACATTTCTTTTCCTCCAGATGTAAAGAGTGCCCCCTTGTCCTCTGTGATGACCTCAGGGTGAATAGCTCTATGCTGAGTTCACTATATGAACCACTGATGTATATATACATGTCGATCATATCTCCACTTAATCTCCTCTTCTCAAGAGAGAATAAATTCAGTTCCTCTAATTTTTCCTCATAGCTGATCTCCTCCATGCCTCGTATCAGTTTAGTTGCCCTTCTCTGTACTTTCAAGTTCCCCAATGTTCTTTTTGTGAATTGATGCCCAAAACTGAACTGCATATTCCAGATGAGGTCTTACTAATGATTTGTACAGGGGCAATATGATCTCTCTCTCCCTGGAGTCTATACCTCTTTTAATACAAGAGAGTATTTTGCTCGCTTTAGAAACCGCAGCTTTGCTTTGCATTGCATGCCAATATTAAGCTTGTGATTTACCAGAACTCCCAGATCCTTCTCCACCATTGATTCCCCCAGTTGTACTCCCCCTAGTATGTATGATGCATGCATATTCATAGCCCCCAAGTGCATAACCTTACATTTATCAACCTCATTTGCCACATAGTTGTCCAATTAAACAGTGCATTGAGGTCGGCTTGTAAGTTGAAGACATCCTGTAAAGACATTATTCCACTGCACAGCTTGGTGTCATCTGCAAAGACTGAAATGGAATTTTTAATATCAGACCCTATATCATTTATAAATATATTAAAAAGTAAGGGTCCCAACACTGAACCCTGGGGTACACCACTGATGACACCAGACCATTCAGAGTATGAATCATTAACCACTACTCTTTGAATATGATCTTTTAGCCAGTTTTCTATCCATTTACATACGGATTTTTCCAAGCCTGTAGACTTTACTTTACACATTAGCCGTGTGTGGGCAACTGTGTCAAATGTTTTTGCAAAATCCAAGTATACCACGTCCACCGCCACCCCTCTGTCCAAGGTTTTGCTCACCCCCTCATAAAAAGAAATCAGATTTGTTTGACAACTTCTGTCTTTCATGAATCCATGCGGTCTGTTGCTTAAAATATTTTTTTCCAGCAAGAGCTCATCTATGTGGTCTTTTATTAAACTCTCCAGTATAGAAGTTAAACTAACATATCTATAATTACTTAGTAAAGATTTTTACCTATTTTTTAAATATTGGCACCACATTGGCCTTACGCCAATCCAGTGGTAATATGCCAATCATTAAAGAGTCCCTAAAAATGAGAAACAATGGCTTTGAAATGACAGAGCTCACTTCTTTAAGAACCCATGGGTGTATGCCATCCAGTCCAGGTGCTTTATTCACCTTTATGCTGTCTAAATATTTTTGGATCATATCAATTGTGAGCCAATGTGGATCATCTGGAGCTGTGTGAATACCATGCCCATTATGGACAAGAGCTCCCCCATGCTCCTTTGTATACACAGAGCTGACGAAGGTATTAAATAAATTTGCCTTCTCTTTCTCCCCAGTCACCCACTCTAGATTATTTTGTAAAGGGCCTACATGCTTGGACCGAACATTTTTACTATTAATATATTTTTATACATGGGATTACAGGTTAAATTGTCACAAGTTAGTCTGCAATTTCTTGCTTGTGTATTCTTACATCTTTGCTGCAGTGCTTTTTCTGTCCCAATTACTTTCACATGTGTGGTTTGCTTGTGCTTACCTAAGGGCATTACCTGCTATTCTGTGGGTTTTATTTCCTTCCCTTCACTTCCTGGCCCGCTTCCTAGTTTGCTTGCCTATATAAGACATGCTTAGTCTTTGCCACATTTCCTGAGCAACTTCACAGTTCTATGAGTTACCATTCATTGTTACATGTGTATCCTGTGCCTGATTACCCGTGTGCCGACTCCGGCTTCGTTCATCGTCTGTGCTTGTTCCTGTCCTGACCTTGGCTTGTCTCCTGGATTTCCTATTGTCTCCTGCTGGTTGTACTCTGTACACGTGAGTGGTCTTCACATCCTCAGCTGGGCGTACCTGGGGCCTGCGAACCAGGTTGGTGCAAGTCCATGCCCACCATCAGGTGCTCTGGTGAAGAAGCAGGCTGGGGCTTGTAGATCGCCGAGTTGGCGATCTACAAGGGCTCAGATGCTTGACAGTTTGCTCAGGCCATGAGCTTCTAGGAGACACTGCTGCCTCTTCTGGAACAACTACAGTGTTTGGTGCAGAGTTGATGTCCAGCAGGCCTATCAAGAATGGATTATGAATTGCCTGCAGGAACTTTCCACCCATTTGGATTACCTGCAGATTGTGTCCACTTCCTCACCCTCCATGCTGGCTTCTGTTCCGGTTCCTGCTGCTCCAACTCCCGCTGTCCTTCCTGGGGAGGGCTGTCCCTTGCCGCCTTGCTTTTCTGGTGATCCTAAAGCTTTTCAGGGCTTCATTAATCAGTGTTCGATTTACTTCGAGCTAGTGGGCCACCATTTTCCTACTAACTGTTCCAAGGTGGCATATATGATATCACTCCTTTCTAGAGATGATCTGGCATGGGCCTCACCACTGTGGAAGCACCAAGATCCTACTGTTTCCAGTTTCTCTGCCTTCCTGCAAGCTTTACGCAAAACATTTGATGTGCCTGACAGGTCCTCATCTGCCTCTGAAGCTCTTCTTTGGCTTTGTCAAGGAAATATGACTATTGGTCAATATACACTTCAGTTTTGCACCTTGGCTTCGGAACTGGCATGGCATAATGAGGCCCTTACTGCAACCTTTTGGCAGGGTCTAGCTGATCATATTAAGGATGATCTGGCTGGCAAAACCATACCCACCACCCTGGATGACCTGATCGCCCTTAAGATCCAATGTCTGCTTCCAGGAGTGAGATAGGCCCCCAGTGGGTCATTTAGCTTCTGTTGTCCAGAAAGCTCCAGAACAACCCCTTTGAAGTCATGTCAGCATCTGAAGAACCTATGCAATTAGGCCAGACACACCTCACTCCACAAGAGTAGTCGTATCATCTGAGACTTGGCTTATGAAACTCTCGGGTCTAGGTCGCTCAGAGGGAGGTGATCTAGACCAGAACCTGTACTCCATCAACTTCCCTCGATTTATTATACCTGTCTCCATTCATTGGGCCCCGAACTCCTATCAAGTTTCTGCATATGTTAATTCAGGGGAAGCCAGGAACCTCATCAAGCAGTCCTTGAATACTGAATAGGGCATTCCTCTAATTCCCTTGGCAATGCCCCTATCAGTATGTGCAGTTGATGGCTCTACCTTGGCCTTAGGACTCTTACGGTTCCGAACTACCTCCATAACTATGCATATTGGTGTTCTTCATTGTGAGGAAATCTCCTTCTGGATCATTCCTAATTCTTATAGTCCCATCATTCTTAGACTTCCGTGGGTGCAGTAACGCACACCCTATCTAGACTGGAACTCTGGCCAAGTGTTGTCACTGGGTTGTAATGTCATCGGTATTAACTCTCCAAGGTGCTCCCACCTCTCTGTGTACCTGTGGCCGAGGTCACCACCTCTCTGATGCTCCTTCCACATTATCAGACCTTCCAAGATGTATTCTTTAAAAAAGCTACTGACAGTTTGCCTCCTCACTGTCCCTATGATTGTGCTATTGACTTCCAACCAGGGTCTACTACACCTCGAGGTATAGTCTACCCTGTCTCCATCCCTGATATTCAAGCTTTGAGTATGTCCGGGAAAATTTGCAGAAAGAATTTTTCTGTAAGTCAAATTCTCCTGCTGGGGCTGGCTTTTTCTTTGTGGAGAAAAAGGATTATATGCTCTGGCTCTGCATTGATTATAGAGGTCTCAATGCTATCACCATTAAGAATCGGTTCCTGCTACCTTTGATTTCTGAACTCTTTGACAGGCTTCGTTTTAATAAAGCTAGATCTCCATAGAGCATACAATCTGATTTGGATCCGAGAAGGTGTTGAGTGGAAAACAGCATTCAATACCAGAGAGGGACATTATGAATATCTTGTATAGCCCTTTGGCTTGTGTAACGCCCCAGCCATCTTCCTGAACTTTGTTAATTACATTTTTTCTGATCTCCTGTACATGTGTGTCATTGTCTATCTGTACGGCATACTCATCTTTTCTGCAGATTTGAATACTCATCATCAGCACATATTTATGGTTCTGCTATGTTGCCAGGACCACCGCCTGTATGCAAAGTTGGAAAAGTGCCTCTGCAAGCCAACCGAGGTTCCTATTCTAGGCTACATAGTCACACCTAAATGCTGCACATGGATCCAGCCAAACTTCAAGCCTGCTCCAGCTGGCCTCAGCCCTCTTGCAAGAAAGCCATGCAGTGCTTCTTGGGATTCACCAATTTTTATCTCCAGTTCATTCCGGACTATTCCTTTCTGGTGGCCCCAATCATTTCTTTGACCCAAAAAGGGTGCTAATGCCAAAACCTGGCAAACCTCTCTGCATCTATTCTGCACATTTTCCAGCCTTTCTTCTTGGAGGCAGATGCTTCCTCTTTGGGAGTAGGGGCCATCCTTCTCCAAATGCATGATGGTAAGCTGGTAAGCTCTGTCCTTGTGCCTTCTTCTCTAAGAAGTTTTCGGATGCGGAAAGAAATTACACCATCGGGAATCGGGAACTTCTGACCATAAAGCTGGTACTGCAAGAATGGTAACATCTGCTGGAGGGATCTCCACATCGTATCCTGATATATACCCATCATAAGAACCTCTAGTATTTGCAATCCACCCGACGTTTGAATCCCAGACAAGCGAGATGTGCTCTCTTCTTTGCCAGATTTAACTTTGACATTACCTTCCAGCCCGGTTCCAAAAATTAAATCTGTAGAGGTCCGCCTGACCATTGTTTTGATGGTTTTGCTACCGTACTTATTCCCTTGGTTCTATCTAAGATTATAAATGTAATAAGTGATTACAACCTTTTGTCTATACATAAATTTAGCCAATCCTCATGTGGCTATTACCAATAATGTTAATAGCAAAGGATGACAACTGTGCAAAAAAATTAAGATTTAAGTTCTTTACACAGAAAAAGAAGCTTTATATTAATAGCATATAACAAAATATAATGTAGCCGGTGTAACTTTAAAAGTAGTAATATTACAATGCAAATACAGAATGTTACCAATACAAAGAAAGATGACTATAGGAAAGAATGTTACAGAAAAGAAACTGAATAGTACATTACACAGACATCCTGATGACTGGTCTTCCAAAGAGGCAAGGGGACAAAGAGGCAGAAATCTGAGCAATGAAATACTTTATACCCCCTCCCTCCTCCATTCCACGTAGTCACACCCTTCAATAGGTTCCAGTATTTTGCTATTTCTGTTCAAAGGGGGGCTCAATGATTTGTGAAAGATATTGGCCAACTGTATTTCATCAGATGGAATTCAGGATGGGCCAATGTCCAGCAAAGCATACCTCCTTTGAAAACCCAGTTCCCACAGGAAAATCTATGACAATACTCCCTAGTATTAGAAATGACGACTCCAGGGCGTATTCAGCCTGATGGCCCTACTGTCATATAACTCTACAGGAAACCTTCTAAGGGGGGGGGGGGGTGTTGAGGTGCAACAGATGGTAAATTAGTTGCAGGAATTGAGACCCCTATCATAAGTTCACAATAATGTTAAAAATTATTGTAGGCCTAAAATATCTATCACACCATGGATGTAATCACCGTGGATGGGAGAGGAATCCCAGGACGCTGCAGCCGAAACTGTAATTTCCTCATAACCAGCGTGGACAGCAAATGCCGGGCGGACATAATGGCCCTGATTTACTAAGACTTGAGTCTACCAGCAGACTCTGACCATTCAGGCAGACTCAGTTAAATCAATCAAGACCTGTCAGTCTTCTGAGCGGCGTCTAGCAATCTCATTGACGAACGTCTACTTTGCTATTAGTAAACGTGGAATCGCATCTGGCACATTTTTAGGTGCAATACCGGATATGTTCGCTAGATGGCGCACAAGCGGGCATTGTAGCATTGGCGTTTTTCTCTTACCATAAGAGAATACTTAGAATGTAACATAAATAGTACACCTATATTATAATTTTTTTTATTTTTTTTTTGCTGTTTCTCCAAAATGATCAGACAACTAATGCATTTACTATGAATGTCATACATTCTATTTTCAAATGTTAAACATTTTCACACTTATATCTCAAATACTTTGGATAGTTCTAATTTCCCAATATAATGATATATCTTCATTCTCTTTAATCATGTAACTATTCTATGTTAAAGTCAAATGCAGCACTATAAATGCATGTGATCAATAATGAACGCATGTAAAAACCAAAAAGTGCAAATAATTGCAATAATGATGTAAAATGGTAAATGGTGCTAAAATAAGTTCATATAATCATTCCTGAATAATGGAATGTCCTTTGTGTGAGAGTACCAACTCAGAGAGTTCCTATGAATGGCACGTGTGGTTTCTCCGTGACGGACAGTAGTGCATGAACTCATGAAAGATAAACCACCCTTGGGACTGGTCTACACTCACCAGAACAAAAGTATTAATGCGCATGGGTTATACACATCACACATCTGGGGGTGCAGTGGTATGCTGGCAGCTATGGGTTAGTCATCCAGCTCCAGCCATCCATCCATCAGGGTGGGTGCCCAAATGGTCCTGGGGAGGAATTAGCTCACCCACAGGAGCCAGAAAGGTGCTTAATAGTGTAGTACACTGTCACAAGGGTAGATGACCTTTCACGAGTTCATGCACTACTGTTTGTGGTTATATTTATCTTGTGTAATACCATTTTAGTAGTCTATATAATTTGACCAGCGCTCGCTTTATCATTTTTAAACAATGTAACTATTCTACATTGTATCTCAAACTGTGTCTCCCACAGTGGTTTAGTGGTTAGAGCTCAGAACTTACAGTGCTTGGGTCATGGGTTCTAATCCCAGTTTGCATGCTTTCCCTGTATGGATGTGTTTCTGCCAACACTCAAAAGACATGCTGTTAGATTCATTGGATCTAGTTACATGGCTGAGTTTCTGCCCTTAGATTATAAGCTCCTTGACATTTATGAACGTTAAAAAAATGGAGATCAATTTTCTGGGTTGTGTCAGTGCCAGGAATATTGATCAATCAATTATGATTTACCTAATGACTAGAAAGTGGATGAATGTTACCTGCGTCCTGTTCTTCTGCCAATTAGGAAATGTGCAAGTTTCATGCTGTGTATATTTCATTACTTTTTACCTGTCCCATAAGCAAATCTATGGATCACCGCCCCACTCTTTTTAACTATTTACTGATCAAGTGAATGTGTCTCATTTTCTATCAGCTACAGCTCAGATCTCACATTATTATACGATTGCTGATTGTATATCACCACTAGTCTGATTGAATTCACAATCCCTGGTCAGTCCCGTTCCCTTACCTCTAATAATCTTTAGAACCAGTTCACACTACATGTGTTTCAGTTGCTTTTTCGGCATCACAGAAAGAAGGTTATATGGTTGTCAATGTCATAGTTCACATCAGCACTTGCATTTTCAGTGCATTGCAGGTGCTGTAAACAAAGTTGACCACACTGCATTGTTTCTGCACAGAACTGTACTGGAACACATTGAAATGTCCTTGAATGTACTAAAACGCACATGTCCCTAATTAAATTGAATAAAAAGAAAGTAGAAAAAACTAACTGGAAGGGATACAAAAATGCAATGCAACGTGTCCAAAACGCATCCAAAATGTACTGGAACACACTAAAACATGCATGCCAAAAGGGCATGCAAAAACGCATCAGGAACACATCTAGACTGTTTCTATAGTGTGAACTGGCCCTTAGGACTTGTTCACACCATTGGTGGTGCAGAAACGCATGCAAGAACACACATTTTCCAGCACAGCAAAGAAATGCAATGCCCTTTGCAGATGTGCACGGTTAGGTGCAACACACTTTTAAAATAATATGCCTGCAGTATTTTTGCATGTTCCCACACATTAGGCAGGCCATTGAAATTAACGAGCTGAGGAAAAAAAAAAAAGTAAAAAATGCCCCATTCACACAGGTCCTCTGGCCTGTACAGCATGAATGAGTGGGTTGTTTATGTGGCTAGAGCCACCTGTTACACTATGGGGACACAGCAGCAGCAGGTTTTAATCTGGCAGGTGTTAAGGCGTGGGGAAGTGGCCCTGAATGCTCATTGTCTGTGTTCAGGGCTGTACACTTGCACCCATATGCTTGTCAAATTATGACCTGCAGCAATTCCATAGTGTAACATAGGTTGCCTGCAAACGGCGATAGCCACAAAAACAAACCACTGATTCCCACTCTACAGGCCACAGCACCCATGAGCCACAAAACCTAAATTACACCTCAATTACACACACAGCTTTATTTATGAACTCAGTACAGTTTTATCATTTAGATTTCACAGGAATATGGTTGGGATTGTGTCCATTATTAATGTTTTTTGTGTATTTTTACCATAAATATAATTTGGATATTTTCTCTGGCGGTGGGGGGCTGTCAGGTATGCTGTACGGGGCCCCATGATATCTAACAGTGGCCCTGGGTGTATGCTTGTGTCTGTGCCACCTGTATAGTTAGGAAGAACCTTGAACCTCTGCTATGTACCTCAATGGATCTAGGAATTGGACATGTTTT
The DNA here is from genome assembly GCF_062004578.1 of Staurois parvus. NCBI lineage: Eukaryota > Metazoa > Chordata > Amphibia > Anura > Ranidae > Staurois > Staurois parvus. The sequence goes on from NW_028318521.1 coordinate 970,852, forward strand.
CAACTGAAAATACAACAATTATTAGTAATGTTTCCCCAGCAAATGAGGATCAGCTCCTCGGTGGAGAACAGTGATCTCGCCATCTCCAGATGTTGTCTGGAATTCCACAAAAGAACAATTCACAAAACTAAAAAATAGACTTTCAAATTACCACTAAACTCTCCTAACTACACTCCCATCCACTCATACTCCCCACTTCCACTTCCGGGTGTGTGCAAACGTCCTTCCGCAAACGTCATGACGTATTTCCGGTATGACAGCTGCTCTAGCGCCTCCTCCAACAACTGTCTTGGCATTTATTTGTGCACCATAGCAATTTTACATGCGGCTCCATTGTGTATATGACATTCGCAAATATATGTTTGCAGTTCTATTGTAGATTTGGCATTGGTGAATGTATGCTTGCAGCTATACTGTGTGTATATGACATTGGCGAATATATATTTGCCAGTAAAGGCCCAAAGTCAACATAAATATCAATTTATTAATGTTAAGAGGATTGTAGAAAAAGAATAGCTAGCTGCACATTGAACACGACCTATTCATTAGTACAGAACATGGTCTTGTCGTGCAATAGGGGGCTTTTGGTTTGTTATTTTGGACATACTTGCACATGTGCGCTCTAACAAGGAAGATTTGAGCATATTATATAGCTAGCAAAAATAAGTGTTAGGGGTGCTAGTACATTTCAGATACTTATATAGCGCTGTCAATTTATGCAGCGCTTTACATATAGATGTGGTAAATTCACATCAGTCCCTAACCCTCAAGGGGCATACTAAGAGCCCTAACTTACATTCATACATATACTAGGGCCAATTTTGACAGGGTCCAAGTAACCTACCAGCATGTCTCTAGAGTGTGGGAGGAAGACGGAGTACCCAGTGGAAACACAGGCACAGGGAGAACATGCAAACTCCAGGTAGGAGGTGCCGTGGCTGGGATTCGAACCATCGACCATAGTACTGCCAGGTGGAAGTGTTAACCATTTAGCCACTGTGCAACATTCAACTAGAACATTAAATAATCCCCCCAAAAAATACATAGTACAAATGTTTATTGATCAAATACACATTCCACATTTATTTGGACAGCAACAAAAAGCTACATTCAATATCTTGGTGTGAAAAAAAAAAAAAAAAACAGGATTGATGTTGCTAAAATAGAACGGTCCTGCTCATAAGAGCTTACAATCTAAAAGATTATACTTATAATGAACTATGCTTTCACAGGTTACAGCAGGAAACAGGTTAACCACTTCCCGACCGGCCGTTGTATATAAACGGCCGGACGGTGGCACTGCACGGTCGGGTGGCCGTCTATAAACGGCCTCCCCGCACCCTGCTTGTGCGCGCTCCCTGGGAGCGCGCAGCACCGTGATCCGGTGCCCGCTGTGTCCTCCGGACACAGTGAAACACCGATCGTCGGACGGGACCTCTGTACGAGGTCCTGATCGTGTGATCACTGATTGGCCAATCAGTGATCACATGCAAAGTAGTAAGATGTCACTTCTGACATCATTGCTTACTATGTGTGAAATCTGTGAATGATCACAGAGGTCACATGGTACAAGGCTATTCACAAAAGCCTTGTACCATGTGACAAGCTGTGACCAATCACAGCTCACTCTATTTCTCAATGAGTGCAGGAATGCACACAGAGAGAAAGAGAAATGATTTCTTTTACATCCTATATGGGTGTAAAAGCAATCAGTGTAAAAAAAAAAAAAAAAAAAAATCTTTATCACCCCTCACAAGTAGTACAGTGTCCATGGTGACACTGTACTGCTAGGGTGACAGTATGTAAAAAAGAAAATAAAAATAAAAAATAATAATATAAAAAAATAAATATGTAAAGAAAAATGTTTAAAAATTATAATTTTTGCTTATAAACGAATTTGGATTTTTTTTTTTTTACTAAAAAGATAACGGAATAAATTTTGGCTAAGATTTATGATGAAATATTATTTATTTGCAAAATTTTATAAAAAAAACACTTTTTTAAAAATTTTTTGGACATTTCATTTACATAGCAAAAAAAATACAAATCCCAGTGGTGAATAAATACCACCAAAATAAAGCTTTATCTATCTAAAAAAAATGGTAAAATATTCATTTGGGTACAGTGTTGCATGACCGCGCAATTGTCATTCAAAGTGTGATAGCGCTAAAAGCTGAAAATTGCCCTGGTCAGGAAGGGGGTAAAAGTGTCCGGTCTGGAAGTGGTTAATATCACTTGGGCTTTTTCACAAAACAAGCTGCAGATCGAAATATCAATATAAAAATACATACATGCCAAAATAAAACACCTCCCAAATCCCCCACACATACATTTCTCACCATGTTTGTCTGAAAACTGCATTTCATTCTAAATAAAGCAAACTTGGAAGAGCAGAGCAATGGACATGTGTTAGGATTACAATGCAAAGATAATAAACACAATCATTGTACAATAACACACAAACACACCTTAGAAGGAAGAACATGCAAAACATTTACAACCCACATCAAAACACAGCGTGAGTGTGGCCTGGGGGTAATTCACCACAATATCTCTTCCTCCCCAAACCACCACAGACAAGGACATGCAGAAATAATGTGCCTGTATAAGGCAAAAATCAGCCACAACTGCAGCTCCTTATATAAGGTAGGCCACACCCACCACTGTCATTCATTTGGTCAGAGAAAGTGTTTTCACCTGATTAATTCTCTTCCCACCTGCGTTAACCCTTGGTATACAGGCCCCACAAATCAGAGTCAAAGAAAGCCACAGTGAACTGTACCTGTGCTGCATACAACAGAACATTGAACAGGGATGTGAAAGGGAACCCTATTGGCAATATTTCTTGGCCCTATGGGCAAAATTCACTCCAGATTTTCGCATGAGTTAAGGCAGTCACATGGCCACATCTCGCATGCAATACTGAAAATGTCAATTCACTTTTGCTAGTATGCGGCATTTTCCATAAATCGGAAAAACACTCAGGAAATCAAACATAAAAAGGCCTTACACTGCGGTCACATCAAAGCAGATTTAGAAATTGTGCGACGTACAGTGAAGATGCTGATTTCCTTATGATTTGCAAGACATCTGACACAGATATCTATGCAAATCGTCACAAAAGTAGTAAATGTACTACTTTAGAAATCAGTGTCGGAAATGCACCCATGTGACTGCTCTAATAGCAGACAATAGGGTGTGACTTGGCATACAATTTGCAAGTCGCATGCCATGCAAATCGCATGCCAAGTCGCATCCAGGGTGCACGATTTCAGGTGCGATTTGGGAATTGAAATTGTACCTGATATCCGATCTAATGAATGTGGATGTGAGTGTCTTAACGTAAGCGATTTGCTGCAGCACAATTTCAAAAGTAGTTCTCGTCTAACTTTTTCAGCATTTTGTAGCGATTTCACATATAGACTACAATAGAAATCGCAATGCAAAACACAATTGAAAACAAAATAACTCATTGGTAAATCAACAGAAGACACGGTGAAATTGCCTACAAAAAGCACAATTTTAAATCACATCTAGTGTGAACCAAGAAGGCAATTCAACAAAAGGAAATAAATCTTTCAAGGCATGTGGTATCTGCATGCTCAGATAAGGGTCTGTTATGGATTTGGGGGGGGGGGGGGACTCCATGCCATTATTTTATTTTTATTTTTTAATCCATTTCTTTCGCTCACTCTTCTCATGGTTTGACAAACTTTCCCAAAAGAAGGTGGAGTGCAAACCAGCATTATCCAATCAATCATTAGTCCAGGCCCTTATTTCATCCTATCGTTTGACATTCACATAAGGTGCTACTTTAAAGGTGTTTGAACAGACAAGGCCTCATTCTAATTTACATTCTAGGGATCATTTAAACAGAAAGCAAAGATGCTGCCACCAGCACATGTATGTTAGGGTAATCACACGCAGATCATGCAAATTCATTGCTGTGGTTGGGATTCAAACCAACAACCCTAGCGTTGTGAGACAGTAGTGCTAACCACTAATCCACGGAGCTGTTGAACACTAATCCTGCCTGTATTTCTGTGGTGTGAATCAATCCTAGGTCCCTGGGCAAGGTCAGTGTAACTAGCCAGATATCTCCAATGTGACACAAATGTTGTGCTATGTTGCCAATTCAGATGTATGTTGGTTCTATGTATCCCAATACAAAGAATTGCAATACTAATACAGGCATACCTCTGTTTACCAACGCCTCGGTTAACGTAATTTTCGGTTTACGAATGAAAATCCATTGAAAATAATGCCTCGGTTTACACAATTGTTAATAATTTTTTTCGCAATACAAAGTGTATGTCAGCACCGATTTTCAAATGCCAGCCTTTTTTTTTTCTTCACTATAGTTCACAAGCTTAGGAGTCACTTTCACCGAAGTTACAGAAAACTTTGTATCTTTTAATAAACTCAAAGTAAACATTGTTTCCTTTAGGGATATAAATTCCAAGAAAACTTTCTCTTTTAGCTGGGGTAAGTGACAGGTGAATTTATGAGCTATAGTGAAGAAAAAAAAAGGGAGAATTACATTTGAAAACCAGCACCATAATAAATTTCAGCATGGGGTCCCCCCTCCCATCCACACCAAGCCCTTTGGGTCTGGTATGGATATTAAGGGGTAACTTCACGCCGAAATTAAATAAAAAACAGCTTGGGGATCCCCCCAAAATCCATACCAGACACTTATCCGAGCATGCAGCCCGGCAGGTCAGGAAGGGGGGGGGGGGGAACGAGCGAGCGCCCCCCCCTCCTGAACCATACCAGGCCACATGCCCTCAACATGGGGGGGTGCTTTGGGGCAGGGGGAGCTCCCCCCCCAAAGCACCTTGTCCCCATGTTAATGGGGACAAGGGCCTCTTCCGTTAGTGGGATAATTGGTCGGCCATTTTTCGGGATTTTAGCATATTTTGTTTATCAGTAAAGTTGGACATTTTGTTTTCCAAATTTACTGATAAAAAAAAGTGCCAAAATCCCGAAAAAGGGCTGACCAATTAACCCACTAAAGGCCCGAAAATCGTTCAATTTTTTTTTCAGGAGAAAAATGGGTCGATTTTAGACCCATCTATGGCCTGCTTTAGATGGGTCTAAAATCGTCCGGAAAAAAAATCGGCTGATTTTCGGGCCGTTAGTGGGTTAATTGGTCAGCCATTTTATGGGATTTTGCCACTTTTTTTTAATCGGTAAATTTGGATAAAAATCGGACGATTTTGCAGATCGGCCGATTTTAGCGGCAATGATTGGCAAATTGGCTGATCTTTTCACAGATAAAAAATCTGCGCATGAGCCATGACCTGCAAGAAAAAGAAGAAAATTAAAAAGAAGAAGAAAAAAAGAATAAGAAAAAGAAGAAAAAGAAAAATGCAGGCCATAGATGGGGCGAAAACTGACTGTTTTTAAGAAAAAAAAAACCTGAAAAATCGGTTGTTCAATGGGCCGACGTTACCACCAACGGTAAAAAAAATTGTCCGATTTTCACCCCGTCTACGGCCGGCAAATATAATAGCAAAGTAATTACTTCTGTCCCTGCAGAGAGCTGCGCTATTATATTTCACATTAAAATGTATAAAGGTTGCAACATTGTATCTATATGTATCCGAATAAAAACATCTATATCCGAAATGGATACAAATAGATACAATGTTGCAGTCTCTATACTTTTTAATGTCAAATATAATAGCGGAGCTCTCTGCAGGGACAGAAGGAATGTTTCAGCTATCATCAGGGTTTCCCACCGACAGCTGAATTTTAAATTATTTCTGTGAATTAAATAAATAATAAATAAACAGTGTGGGGTCCCTTCTTCCATCCATACCAAGCCCTTCGGGTCTGGTATGGATGTTAAGGGGTAACTCCATGCCGAAAATTAAAAACAAAAAACAGCATGGGGCCCTCCCCTCCTGAACCATACCAGGCCACATGCCCTCAACATGGGGGGGGTGCTTTGGGGCAGGGGGGCTCCCCCCCAAAGCACCTTGTCCCCATGTTGATGGGGACAAGGGCCTCTTCCCCACAACCCTGGCCGGTGGTTGTGGGGGTCTGCGGGCGGGGGCTTATCAGAATCTGGAAGCCCCCTTTAACAAGGGGGCCCCCAGATCCCAGCCCCCCTCTACGTGAATGAGTCTGCGGTACATGGTCCCGCGACTCATTCACAAAAAAAACAAAGTGTGGTGTAAAATAAAAAAAAAAAAAAAAAAAAACAGTACAGGGTCTTTGACAAGTCCTTTATTAAAACAATGTCCCCCGAAGTCGATCCAACGTCAATCACGGCGGCGGCAGCGACCCGAAAAAAGAAAAAGTTCCGGTCCTGTCGGAGGCTTCCAGCCTTGTGAAAAAAAGGCTAGCTGACAGTTCTTAAATAGGTTAGGGGCAGGGCCAGCCAGGGACATCATCCGAGAAACCCCGCCCCATGTAACATCATTGATGACACATGGGGCGGGTTTCTCGGATGATGTCCCCGGCTGGCCCCGCCCCTTACCTATTTAAGAACTGTCACCCTAGCTATGCAGGAGACAGTCTGACAGTTCTTATATAGGTAAGGGGCGGGGACAGCCGGGGACAGCAAGCATGTGACATGGGGCGGGGTCACTCGGATGATGTCCCCGGCTGGCCCCGCCCCTTACCTATATAAGAACTGTCAGACTGTCTCCTGCATTCAGCTAGTTAGCCTCAGTGGAGAGACAGGGTGACAGTTCTTAAATAGTTAAGGGGCGGGGATGATGTCCCCGGCTGGCCCCGCCCCTAACCTATTTAAGAACTGTCAGCTAGCCTCTTTTTCAGACGGCTGGAAGCCTCCGACGGGAGCGGAACTTGTTTTTTTTTTCGGGTCGCCGCCGCGATTGACGTTGGATCTACTTCGGGGGACATTGTTTTAATAAAGGACTTGTCAAAGACCCTGTACTGTGTTTTTTTTACACCACACTTAGTTTTTTTGTGAATGAGTCACGGGACCATGTACCGCAGACTCATTCACGTGGGGGGGGGCCCGGGATCTGGGGGCCCCCTTGTTAAAGGGGGCTTCTAGATACTGATAAGCCCCCTGCCCGCAGACCGAGTGCCGGCTGTCAGAGGAATCCACACGGAGAGGACGCTCCATGAGGACGTCATTTGTGATGAAACGCGTAGGGCGGAGCCTGGATGTCGTGACATCAGGACGTTCCCTGCTGTCTAGTGGAGGTATCCGTGGTAAGTGGGTTTGCTCGCTGATTGCAATCTGATGGTATTGCTGACTGCCTATCATGCTGGTGTCGGCGTGACACCTTATTTGTGAGTGTTTTACTTACTTTTGATTAAATATGATGTTTTAAACTCGCTGCACCATCATCCTTTTTCTTTTTTCCCCGAGTGTGGCTCCTTGACTAGGACTGAAGGATACGTTTAATAAAAGGTTCCCAGGTGCTGGTTTGATGCTTCTGTTGCAGAGTATTGCTCCCAATCTTGGATATCCCTCTTCAATACAGAGTATTGATTTTGCCACCTGGATACTTCACTACTCCCAGAGCAGCAGCGTTTTTGCTGGTTTTAATTAATCAGCAAAAAGCTCTGGTGAGTTTATTTATTTCTTCTGGTGGTGGATTATGAGCACAATTATACAAAATATATATTTTTTGCACCAATTTTAAAGTGATTTTCATAAAAAAAATTTGTGCACTAATTTTGAAGTGATTTTATGTGGACTTTTTGATTATACATGTATATTTAGTAATTCACAGCGCATTCCTATTTTTTTTGTTCGCATTTTCACATTCTGATGTTTTAAAAAAATTTAAGAAGATGGTAAATTTAAAAAAATAACATTTTTATTGCAGAATTAATTAAAGCCTAGCTGCAAAAGGGATATTACTTATTAATCTGATGTGTTCTTTGAGCTGTTGGCTCCTGCATTCCTTGAAATATTCTTCTTATACCCCCCTGTCACTGTAATCTTCTGGTTTAATAGAGTTGAGGAAACTGTAACAGGCACTAAATCAAGGGTGTTGATTATGCCTGCCCTTTTTGCCCCCTTCCTCCATTCATAAAGGCTGTACTAATGCTTCTATGAATGGAAAACGCTCTATAATGGGAGGATGGTTAGATGATTGAAAGGTCCACTCTCTCTATTCATAGAGTTCTTTTCATTCATAGAAGTGATAGAATGGCTTCTACAAATGGAGGAGGGGGACAAAAAGGGCAGCATAGTCAGGCACTGATGTTGAATGCCTCTCACAGCTCTTCTGCTATTTTAACCTATGTCACACCAGTGGCAGGGGTAGAGAGGATTGGAAGAGAAAGATTTCAAGAAATGCAGGAGCCAACATTACAAGGGACACATCAGATTAGTAAGTAAAGCTGATTTAAATTTTTACCTAAACTTGAGTGTGCCATAGCCAATGCAAAAACCTGAACAAAAATTTTAAAATAGTTTGCTTTTTGTGCCACAGTCGGAAGTGCCTAATCCAACATGATGGATTTTAATTAGAAAAATGAAACAAGTAATGGCACGGTCGTATGAGCTATTTTTGTTTTTCACTTATTTCATGTACTTATATAGCACCATCAATGTATGGAGCACTTTACATATATATCGTACATTCACATCAGTCCCTAACCCTCAAGGGGCGTACAATCTTAAGTCCCGAACTCACATTCATACATACACATACTACGGCCAATTTTAGACAGGAGCCAATTAACCTACCAGCATGTCTTTGGAGTGTGGGAGAAAACCAGACAGGCACAGGGAAAACATGCAAACTCCAAGCAGGTGGTGCCATGGTTGGGATTTGAACTAACGACCCTAGTACTGCCAGGTGGAAGTGCTAACCATTTAGCCACTGTGCTGCCCAAACTTTTGGATTTGTAGTTGCCTATGGCCTGCCTTAGGCTTTAAACAGTAAACTGGTAATAAGCAAACACAATATGGTGATAATATAAATTAAATAAAAACTGTTAAAAAAAATAGTATATTGCAATTTTTTTAAAAAGTCAGCTAAATATTTGAAAATCCCTCCCGAACCCTTTCCTGTCCATTTTTAGACAGGTGCAATACAATTAATTTATTAGTAGCAAACATTGCTGCCAACAGAGAGAGCACTAACAATTTTTGTTCGGAAACGTTCTATACCGTCCAGCTTCAACACGTTTGCTAATATAGTCTAGCGCCTATAGCATATCTACACGTTAGGAGATGCTGCCAACGTGACGCTGACAGAGGAGAGTAAAAACGAGATAGTCCGTACTTCTTGTGGTCAGCGAGTGTAACCTGCAAGCGACGTTTCTCAGACAACTGTTCACGATAAATGTACAATACTGCAAACTACAACACACCTCAAAACTCACACTCGTAATATTCCACCACTAGAGGTCCCTGTTTCTCCGTTCACAGGGAAGCCATCTAAATTAGGTTCTCTCAGCTTTGGGTTTCCTGAACTATCGCGAGTTTCCTGAACTATCGCGAGCAGCTGACTTACTCACGTGCCCAGTGTACGGAAGTTGACGCAGCTTTATAATCATGGAAGCGACTTTGGAGCAGCATTTGGAGGATACGTAAGGGTCTTTTGATGTTACTGTATGAAGAGTGTCTAATTAAGCTTTGCTGGCAGAAGTGTTTCTTTTATCTGTTGTTTGTGCTAATTTTGAGTGTGGATAAGAAATATCCAAGCTCTGTTACGAATACATTTTCTTTTCAATCTAAACTGTTCTTTAGAGTAGAACTAAAGTAAAAGTTTTTTGTTTTTAATTTTGGATAGAGTAAAGGAGGGTTATATGCCTGTCATTTATTTTTTTATTTGCCCTCTGTACCTCACTGGGGAGGTTTCCTGTGCAAAAGCCAAAACAGGAAATCCCTCCAAAATGAGGGAATCCCTGGTTGTCACCAGAACTATTGTTCCCATTGGAAGAATTCCTCCTTTTTTTTTTTTTTTTTTTTTTTTTTTTTTTTATTTTATTTATTTATTTTTTTTTTTTGTTCTGGTGGGGATGTACTAAACTGCTTATTGGGATGATGGCATTGTTGGTTGTAATGCTCAACACTCTCACTAGGTTCAATTATACTTTTCACACGCATACAGTATTATTATAATGAAGGATTTATATAGTGCCAACAGTTTGCTCAGCGCTTTACAATATAAAGGGAGACAATACAGTTCACAACAAGAGGGTTAGGAGGGTTAATGATTCCTTAGAATGTTTTTGTTTTCCTAAGTGCTTGATACTATGTTGCAAGTGTTTTAACTATTTACTTGCTGATATATATATGCAGCTGTACTTTTACATTTTTTTTCACTTTTTTTAATGTGAGCATGGGTGAAATAGCTTGGATACACATCCCATGTAACATATTTTACTTTTTTTGATAAGAATATGGGTATACTTATTTTTCTAGAAGGGGATTACGGGGGAATGTCATTGTTATGCTTCAAATGTAATGTATTTGAACTGTTTCTGCTAGGAATATGGGTATAATTATTGTTACAATTGTTATTGTACAATGGGGATTATTGATGGATTATCAAGGTTATTCTTAACCAGGAACATATTTAACCTATTTCCCATAAGTATATGGGTATAATTCTTTTTCTACAAGGGGATTATGGGAAAAATAATGAATACATCCCACATAATACATTTGACCTGTTCCTGATAAGAATATGGGTAAAATTACTTTAAAGTAGAACTATAGGCAAATTTTTTTTTTTTTCCATTTTGGATTGAGTAACCCCCTTACTCAATCCAAAATGAAAAAAAAAACCCGTAAGATTTTATTTCGCCATCTGTGTCCTATTGCAGAGATTTCCCTTCACTTCCTGTCCCAAAGCGAAACAGGAAGTGAGAGGAAATCACTGCAATTTAAAGGAATTCCTTGGGGACCCCCAAAGTCACCAGAAATAGTGTCCCTTTTGGAAGATTTCCCCTCTATTACTTTTCTGGGGACAACCCAAAATGTGGGATTTTCTTTTACTTTCAATGATATTGGTACACCGGACAAATAGGGTGAATCTCCCTAATGGCGTGCAGACAGCAAGAAATATTGACAGGCGTTCTAATCCCTCTACAAAACTAAGAAAAGAGTTTTACCTTTTGTTATACTTTAATTTATGGGTATTATGGGGGAACATATTTAACCCATTTCTGGTAAGAATATGCATATGATTATTTTTCTGCATGATAATTATTGATGGAATATCATGGTTAAACATACCTAAAAACATATTTAACCTGATTCAGAAAAGAATATCAGTATAATTATTGTGCTACTAGGGCATTATGGCCAGAATATCATAGCTACACAGAATATATTTAACATATTTCTGCAAAGAAAATGCATGTAATTATTTTTCTACATGGGGATTATGGGTGGATAATTGAAGTTCCACATGCATCATATTTCACCTATGTCTACTAAGAATATGGGTATAATTATTTTTCTACAAAGGGATTATTGGGGGGGAGAGATATCATTGTTACACATACTATGTAATTTTCTCCTTGTTTCTGATAGGAATATGGGTATAATTATTGTACTACATGGGGATTATGGATGGACTATCATGGTTACACTATATTGCCAAAAGTATTGTGACGCCTGCCTTTACATGCACATGAACTTTAATAGCATCCTAGTCTTAGTTGGCCCACCCTTTGCAGCTATAACAGCTTCAACTCTTCTAGGAAGGCTGTTCATAATGTTTAGGAGTGTGTCCATGGGAATGTTTGACGGACAAGAAGGCCTGGCTTGCAGTCTTTACTGTAATTCATCCCAAAGGTGTTCTATCGGTTTAAGGTAAGGATTCTGTGCGGGCCAGTCAAGTTCCTCCTCCCGAAACTCACTCATAAATGTCCCTATGGACCTTGCTTTGTGCACTGGTGTACAGTCATGTTGGAAAAGGAAAGGGTCATCCCCAAACTGTTCCCACAAAGTGGGAGCATGAAATTGTCCAAAATGTCTTGGTATGCTGATGTCTTAGGAGTTCGCTTCACTGGAACTAATAGGCCAATCCCAAACCCTGAAAAACAACTCCATACCGTAATCCCCCCCCCCCCCCAAAACTTTACACTTGGCACAATGCAGTCAGGCAAGTACTGTTCTCCTGGCAACTGCCAAATCCAGATGCGTCCATTGGATTGCCAGACAGAGAAGCATGATTTGTCACTCCAGAGAACACGTCTCCACTGCTCTAGTGTCCAGTGGCGGCGTGCTTTACAACACTGCATCCGACACTTTGCACTGCACTTGGTAATGTAAGGCTTGGATGCAGCTACTCGGCCATGGAAACCCATTCCATGAAGCTCTCCATGCACTGTTGTTGTGCTAATCTGAAGGCCACACAAAATTTGGAGGTCTTTAGCTAATTGACTCTGCAGACAGTTGGCGACTTCAGCATTCTCTGATCCCGCTCTGTCATTTTACGTGGCCTACCGCTTCGTGGCTGAGTTGCTGTTGTTTCCATTTGCTTCCACTTTGTTATAATACCACTAACAGCTGACCGTGAAATATTTAGTAGCAAGGAAATTTCACAGATGAATTTATTGCACAGTTGGCAACCTATCATGGTACCACACCATGGAGGTGATTGGAAAACTTGAATCCAATGATTTGGAGGAGTGTCCTAATACTTTTGGCAATATAGTGTATTTCTGATAAGAATATGCATTTTCTATATGGGAATTATGGGTAGAATAAAATGGTTGCATATTCCCAGGAACATAGTTAAGCTGTTTCTGATAAGATAATAGGTATAATTATTTTTCTTCTAAGGGAATATGGGTGAAATATCATGGTTACACATACCAAGGAACACATTTGACCTGTTTCTGAGAGCAAAATGGGTATAATTATTTTTATACATGGAGATTATGGGTGGAATATCAGGGTTACACATATCAAGTAACTTATTTGATCTGTTGCTGATATAAATATGGGAATAATTATTTTTATACATGGAGATTACAGGTGAAATATTATGGTTTCTGATAAGAGCAGGAGTGTATTTAGAATTTGTGTTGCCCTAGGCAACTCAAAAAATCTGGGACCCACCTGCATACCACGGCCCCTGCGACTCCCCCTTTCCCCTTCCCCCTGGAGAGAGAGAGACTCGCCATCACAGTAGCTCTGTTCCTGGAGTTTCATGTCTACTCCCATGGCTCCCCTCCACTCTGCTGCCCGGAGGACCAGCGGCTGTTCTTTCAGGGGACGCCGCTCCCTTCACTTCGCTCTGCTGCCGAGGAGAGCCAACGGCCGTTCTTCTGGGGGGTGGCGCTCCCTTCACTCCACTTTGCTGCTCAGCCCCTGTGATAAAGAGAACCAGCGCCCAAGGTTCTTGTTTGCCTCATGACAAATACGCCGCTGGATAAGAATATGGATATAATTATTGTTTTGCCTTTTGTTATGCTTTAATATATGGGAATTATGGTGGGTAGGGGGGATCACATTCTTACACTTAACAAGGAACATAGTTACCCTGTTGCTGAAAAGATTATTGGTGTAATTATTGTTCTACATGTGGATTATGAGTAGAATATCATGGTTAAACATGCCTAGGAACACATTTGACCTGTTTCTGATAAGAATAATTACTTTTCTATACGAGTTATGGGTGGAATTTCATCTATACAAATCCTATGTAATGCATTTGACCTGTTTCTGATTGAAATACGATTATGAACCTCATGGGGATTATGGATGGAATATCATGGTTGCATTTAACAAGGGACATATTTGAAATTTTTTAAATAAGAATATGGTTAACATTTTTTTCAACATTGAGATTGTGTGGAAAATGATGGTTACATATTCCACATATTATCAGAAACGGTTCAAAGGTTTTCCTTGGCGTGTTAAACCATGATATTCCACCAATATTCCCCATGTAGAAAAATAATTATACCCATAAACTTTTTAAGAAAAAGGTTAAATATGTTCCTTGTGAAGTGTACGCATAATATTTCCCCATAATCCCAATATATAAATTCAGTTTTGCCCATATTATTGTCAGAAACAGATAAAATGTGTTCCTTGCTAAGTGTAATCATGATATTTCACCCATAATCCCCATGTAGAAAAATAATTATATGCATATTTTTGCCAGCCATAGGTTAAATATGTTGTTTGTTATGAGTAATCATGATATTCAATCCATAATCCCCATGTAGAAAACTATATATACTCTTATTCAGAAATAGGTCAAATGTGTTCCTAGGCATAAATTTATACTGATAAAATGTCTTTAGGGTAATGCAACTATCCCAGCAGAACCCTAAAAAGAACGGGAGCAAAGTTCAAGTCCACTAATACACCATATAAGGTGTGGATCACAGTACCTAGGACATAGCAACAAAAATAAATTTAGGGGAAGAAACCCTAACAAAGAAGGTAGCTTTCGTGATCCAAATAGTTTGACTATGTAACAAATTTATTAAAGAACCATAAAGTAATAAATTACAAAAAAGATTTGTCGGTACAAAAATATATATACCTCCACCCATGACCATTAAAAATTTGACAACGTTGTCAATTTAAAACCAGCGAGTCCGGACTAAAAGTGACTTTGGGAACAATGTCTGACCATAAGCAATATGTCTAGGTTTCATAGACCTCTGCTCAAAACTGGGCATAAAAAGATTAAACAATGTATCCACTGAAAAGGAGGAAAGTGACAAGACATAATGCTGAAGATAGCAACTCCTTGCAACACTTTGAACACCTATTTCGAATTAATGCAAAACAACTTGTATAATGTATCCAAACAACAGTGATAAGGCAAGAGGAAGACTTGAGACCAGCAGGAGCAGGATTAAAGGCTGGATGAATGCGCTTGACAGCTGCTTACTAATTGATAGTATCAATCCAGCACAAATAATATAACATTTATTTTAGCCCATATGCAGTGCAGTGGATGGCTTTTGGATAAGAGCACACAGTAAATGTCTCTTTAATCCAATGTGAGGCAGTCCTGCAAATGATTTCGAAGTATAGCACTTTCAGCAGTGTAGACCCATTTGTTTGGATCACAAAAGCTACCTTCTTTATTAGGGTTTCTTCCCCTAAATTTATATTTGTGCTAATAGGCATGTTTAACCATAATATTCCACCCATAATCCTTTTAATAATGTAAAAAAAACTAATACCCATAATCTTTTCAGAAACACGTTAAATATGTTTCCTTCTAAATGTAACCATGATATTCCACCTATAATCCAAATTGTTCTACATGGGGATTATGGGTGGAATATCATGGTTACACACGCCTAGGAACACGTTTTGACCTGTTTCTGATAGGAATAAGAGAATAGTTATTATTCTGCAAGGGAACTATGGGGGTATTATTGTGGATACACATGCCAAGGATCATATTTGACCTGTTTCTGAAAGAAATAATGGCATAATTATCATACCACACGGGGATTATGGATGGAATATCATAGTTACAATTAAAGTAGAGTTCCAGTCAGTGTAAAAAACTAAAAGTCAGCAGCTACAAAAACTGTAGTTGCTGACTTTAAAAAAAACAGACGCTCACCTGTCCCTTGATCCTGTGGTGTCGTCCCCGCAGCCCTTTTCCAGTGTTCCTGGTGTGACGGGCATGGCGTCAGACCCCCAGCCCTTCTGACCAACTTGTGACCGAAGGACCAGCCAATCTAAAACCGTGCTGTCACGTGCGTAACAATGCCACACTCAGCTGCAACCTGCACAAAGATTTTCCAGCTCACTGGAGAGCGATTGTTACTGGGTCAGGTTAATTACGCAATTAACCCTTCACACTGCCACCACCGCCTTTTTGTACAGAGAAGGAGGAAACTCGCCAATCTTAGCAGTAACACTATGATGTTTGAATAAGCATCTGTATATACACTGTCACCGCAGGCAGATGTATGCAGAAGTTTAAAACACACAGTAGCACTCTTCAGAGACAGGGATTCTTAGTGTGCATTAAAGAGCTTTAGAAACAGTTCAACACTTTTCAGAAAATAGGATTTATTACTAAAAAGGTCAAAATGGTGCAATAAAAATATTTACAGAAAAAGATGTAGCATATATATATATATATATATATATATATATATATATATATATACGGAGAACAATAACACAGCAGAGAGATAACAGAAAGAAGTTTAGAGAGGTAGAATACTTGCCAGAGTACTTGGTTTAAGCAGATTCAAGTGTCCTGAGCAAAAGGGTACCGTTTCTCCCAAAGTTGGTTCCTGATGTTAAAAAGGGAGAATCTCTTCATCTTTCTTCTCCATGCCTGACAGCCTATTTTCTTGTCCCCCAGCAGGGGGTGTCTACTGAAGCCAAGGGCCAATCGCCTCATTTGGGGAGGGGGTATTTAGGCGGAGACCCAGGCTGGGACCAAAATCCGTCCAAGTTATACCATGGTCAATAACCTTCCATAGGTATATGTAGCATCCTATCCACTGGTAGGATAATATGCAGAATGATATTCTGAACGTCCAGACATCAAATATGACATCTACTTGGGACGGTTAAGGAGATATCGCTTTCTGCTCTCAGGTAGACGTAATCTAGGGATGTAAGGTATCGGGTGACTCGCATTAAACTGACCTATCCGAATATATGCTTTGTTTGATTGTACATATTTCGGGCATTATGAGATTGTATGTAAAAGTGGTTTCACATGGGATGTAGGTTTTACTGCTATTCTGGAATGCTTTCCAAGTCTAGTGACTGAATGGTTTATAGCTTTACGATCAGCTCAGAGCAAGAGTCTGCCAGACACTATGGCACCAGCTAATTGGGTTTACAACCATGAAATGTATCCAGCTGTGCCCGATGCACTCCTGAACTCGGCACACACATAGACCACATGCCATATAACAAAAAGGGAGGGGGAACTAATTTGGAGTGAGAATGACCCAAGATGGAGGATCTTTAGCAACATGGTTGTCCGCGTCCATATCTGTGCGCATGATTGCTAAACCCAGCGCCAGCATCTTCAGTGTGGGTACCCAGCTGTGACAGCTTGCGGCTTCACAGCTGGTTGCACACTACACATGCGCGAGTAGTGCTGCGCTTTCTAAATGGTCCCGTAGTCTTCTGGGACCTGTCACGTGTTCCAAAAGGCTACGGGGAAGGGGAAAGACAACTTCTGCTTCCAATTGCCTAGGCGGTCGCAGCAGAAATGGGAGTGGGTATCTGTGAATTTCGGGTACCTGCTTTCCCCAGGTACCAATCCTTAGTGGGGAGCTGGGGACCAGTCTTTAAAGTGGAACTTTCCCTTTTGGGTGAGTTCCGCTTTAACAAGGAACATATTTGGTCTATATCTGATAAGAATATGGGTATAATTATTTTTCTACAAGGGGTTTGTGTTGGGATATCTTGGCTAAATATGCCTAGAACACATTTGGCCTGTTTCTGATAAGAATATGTGTATAATTACTTTTCTCCAGTCATCTTCCAGGACGGCATACTTGAGAGATGACTAGCTCCACCTGACAGGAAACACAATCAAAAATTGACAAGTGTTTAAATTCCCCACCCTTTCTTCTCCTCTTCAGTATTTTGATTGTGTTTCCCTGTAGTGAATAGTGAAATGTTTGGGTTTTTTTTTCTTCAGACCGAAGGCCTGGGGCTGGAAGGTCCCCCCTGGGGGGCGAACAGCTGAAGCAGAGAGGGCAGACTGTAACCAGGGGCAATTACCCACTCTGGGGGTTCCCAATGCAGTGGAACTTCTCAAGCACCAGGGAGGTATGCCTGGCATTCTCGGGATGAGCAGGTATGGGATCGCTGGCTGGCATGTGGTTTCCGTGGTGCGCCACTGTAGGGTGATGGGCAGCCACAATGCAGTCCGCGGCTAGCCTGCCAGAAGCCCTGTGGGTGGAAAATAGGGCAGTGGAGAGCCCAGGGCCGTGGGTGCAGGGCCAGAAGTAGGACTGAGGCTGCCATCCAAGCCTCGCTCTCAGTACACTTAGACGTCGGCGCCAGTTTGTTTTCTTTCCTTATGAGGCCGGTGAGGAGCCTCCAGGAATTACCCCTGGGAATGGACCCAGGAGCCTGGCAAAGGCAACGCAGTCCCAGAGAGCCCTGCTAAGGATGGAAGAGAAGGCAGTGGCTGCAGCCAGTGAGAAGGCCGCAGGTGGTGAGTCTGACTCGGCTGGTCGGGGAGAGGAGGGGAGGTAGGTCTTTACCCACTCCATTTAAATGGAAACCTTGTTTTTCTTTCCCTAGAAACCACCCAAGAGAGCACCCACAAGACACCTAAGGATAAAGCCCCCCCACCCACCACCGCAAGCGGTGTGGTTATTGCAATGATAAAGTTCCGCAAGACCATGCCAGACTCTTCTGTTACAAATGTATCCCCAAGTTATCAGGAAAAGAAACCTCTTCGGTTATGAAGGATTTTTTGTCTGTGCAAACAGAAATTTTAGCCACCTTACAATCCTTCAAGACGGCCCTGACATCTAGAGAGGTGGATACTTGGTTCCCTAGGGAGGCCCCATCTTCCCTGGAGTGGACTTGGGTTTGGGTCCCTCATCCTCACAGGCCACAGAGGACCTGGAGGAGGCTGAAGTTTCTAACCAAAGCTCCCTGGATGAGGGGGAAGAATTGGAAGGTGATTGCCAAGCTAGTGAGGAATCTAGACCAGGTAAACACCTCTTTGTGGCGGATGATATGGAAGGGCTCCTAAGGGCTATTTACACCTCTGAGGACATCCCAGAACCATCTACACAGGCCTCAGCTCAGGATAAGATATATGGATTATGGATGGAATAGCATGGTTACACTTAAAAAGGAACATATTTGACCTTTTTTAAAATAAGTATATGGTTAACATTATTTATCAACATTAAGATTGTGTGGAATATGATGGTTATACAATCCCACATATTATCACAACCATTCAAATTTGTTCCTTGGCATGGTAAACCATGATGTTCCACCAATAATCCCCATATAGAAAAATAATTATATCCATATAAGCTATTAAGAAAAAGGTTAAATATGTTCCTTGTGAAGTGTACGCATGATATTTCCCCCATAATCCCAATATATAAATTCAGATTTGTCCATATTATTATCATAAACAGGTCAAATGTGTGTTCCTTGGTATGTGTAATCATGATATTCCCATATAGAGAAAGTAATTATACCCATATTCTTATCAGAAACAGGTCAAATGTGTTCCTAGGCATATTTAGCCACAATATCTGTGACGGAACGCCTATCACCCCAATTAGGTGACTCCATCAGAGAACCGCTTCCTTGCCACTGGGACACAGGACCAAGGTATTATAGCTGGGCATTGTACTCAAGACTAGATGAGACTAGCTTGGATGCCAAACTGGAACTACTTTATTGAACAAGAACAAAAGTTTTTATATACTTCAGAAATAGGGGCAGTCCCCACAATAAACAAATATTACACATTGAGATAAACATCCCGCCCTGTTTAGGTAAGCTCTTGATCTCATTATCCTAAACCGTGTAAACAGTACAGCTAACAGTGATCTAATTAATAGCTAATTATTATAGAGCATTTATATAGTGCCAAAGGGTTTGCTCAGCGCTGTACAATAGCGGGGACTAATAAACAGCCAAGCACCCAAACAATGCTTTAATTAATCAGGAGTCCACCGCAGACAGACGAACCCACCCCTGAATACATGAAGTACATTATACATGCTGTCTTTCAGGTGTTTGCTTTCATTTGTGTATTCTCTCCATCATTAGACAAAACTCATACAATATTCCAACAGTCTGAAAAGTGGAATTAATTAAGCTGCATGAGGGCCACCATATTACATCTTTCCAGCCACTCCAGAAGGGAAGATTTATTGTCTTTATGCAGAAATGTAATCCAAGCCTCGCTATCTAAAGTATAATGAAAGGCAAAACAATAATTGTGCCTATACTCTTATCAGAAACTATAATATTTCACCCGTAATCCCAATGTATAAAAATAATTATTCCCATATTCATATCCACAACAGATCAAATAAGTTACTTATGTGTAACTCTGATGTTTCACCCATAATCTCCATTTATAAAAATAATTATACATCTATTGCTCTCAGAAACAGGTCAAATGTGTTCTTTGGCATGTGTAACCATGATATTCCACCCATTTTCCCCTAGTAGAAAAATAATTATTTCCATTATTTTACCAAAAACATAATTATGTTCCTGGGAATATGTAACCATGTTATTCTACCCATAATCCCTATGTAGGAAATGCATATTCTTAAAAGAAATAGGTTAAATATATCCCTTGTTAAGTGTAACCATGATATTCTATCCATGATCCCCTAACAGCACAATAATTATATCCATATTGTTTTCAGAAACAGGTTAAATATGTTCCTAGGCATGTTTAACCATTATATTCTATCAATAATTCCCTTGTAGAAAAATAATCATATGCATATCCTTATCAGAAATAGGTTAATTATAGACCTTATTAAATTTAACCGTGATATGCCATGCAGAATTCCCATGAAGAATAATAATAATATTCCTATCAGAAACAGGTCAGTTACATTACGTAGTATGTGTAACGATGATATCCCCCCTCAATAATCCTCTTGTAGAAAAATAATTTTAGCCATATTCTTAGACACAGGCAAACTATGATGTGGAACTTCAATTATCCACCCATCTTCCACATGTAGAAAAATTATTCTATGCATATTCATATAAGAAATAGATTAATTATGTTCCTTTATTAAATTTAACTATGATATTCCATCCATAATTCCCATGAAGAATAACAATTATACTCATATTCCTATCAGAAACGTTGCTTAGAATGTCAAGTATGGTCCTTGGCATATGGAACTTCAATATTCCACCCACAATACCCATGCAGAAAAATAATGAAATCATATTCTTATCAGAAATAGGTTAAATATGTTCCATGTTATCATGTAACCATGATATTCCCCATGAAGAGCAATAATTATAACAATTTTCCTATCAGAAACAGGTCAAATGCATTACATAGGATGTAATGGTATTCCCATAATCCCTGTGTATAAAAAAAATTATACCCACG
Organism: Staurois parvus; assembly: GCF_062004578.1. Classification (NCBI taxonomy): domain Eukaryota; kingdom Metazoa; phylum Chordata; class Amphibia; order Anura; family Ranidae; genus Staurois; species Staurois parvus. The sequence continues at coordinate 991,851 of NW_028318521.1, forward strand.
TTCTTATCATAAATAGGTCAATTGTGTTCTTAGGCATGTTTAGCCTTGCTATTCAACCCATAATCCCCTTGTAGGAAGCTAATTATATCTGGACTCCATCCACACAGCCGCGTTATTCATTCACAGGGTTCTGTGAATGATCGAACTACCAGTCCCGACAGCCTTAGCGGCTGTTGGCTTGTAGTTCTCAATTAACTACCACGGCGCTGTGGAGCACCGTGGTAGTTCATTGAATCTCCCTGTCAGCATATCTGCTTGCCTGTACATCCTGCATGGATCACTGGTGCTTTTGCTTATCACTGGTGCAATGCTTTAGAGCAGGGTAGGCAACCCCTGGCACTAGTGCCAGAGGTGGTATGTGACTGCATCAACGGCAGTACTCAAGGGGAGTTCTGGGAGACCCACCTCCCAAACAATAAAGCTGGCCAGTGGCTGCATACAGAAGAAGCAGCGCAGCTGCACCTCTATTCCCACTGGCATCAATTCCTGCATTGCTTTCTCCACACTGAAGCTGTGTCGGATTCCCCCAAACTGCTTGTTCTCACTTTGAAATTATATTCAGTATTTTCACTCCTCTGTGGTAAAGCACTGTTTAAGCCTGAGCCGGCTCATGGCCAGGCTTTTATTATTGGTGTACCTGCCCTCCCTCTGAATATTTCTCTCCCTCAGCATCCATGCACCTGGCTCAGCTTTGGAATATAGTCTGAGAGGTTTATCTTCAAATGGCTATTGGCCCCCCCTTCCACAGCAATCTTTCATGAGTAACTCAATGCAAAGAAGGATTTCATGTAGAGGGAGAAGGGTTTTAAGGCCTTTCTGACATAACCACTATTAGGAACTACTAATTTAAGCTACATTCGCACTGGCATTTCACCGCGATGCGAATGGCAGCGGCAGGAATCTGCTGATTCGTGCTGCTGTTTTTGACACCAGTGAGTAGTTAGCTGCAGCCACCAAGCCCATACAGTATGCTATGACAGGTTACTGGGTACTGCAGCTATTTGTGACTGTTCACACAGGCAGTGATGGCTGCTGAACACACACTTTGTGTGCATTCAGCAGCAATTACGTGATCTGAGGCCTGAAAGAGAGGACTGAAAGAGATTTTAAAACAAGGTTTGCTAACTACTACTTTAGAATGTCTATTGGGAACTACAACTTCAGAACATACTGGTAACTACCACCTTCGAAATAGGAATTAGGAACTGCAGGAATTGGGACTCAGTTCTGCAATTCTACTGCATGGTACAGGCGGTGCCATCTTGACTAGAGCAATGACTGATGTTTATTTCTGGAGGATCTACGTGGAAACTGCTTGGTCCATTTTATGCCAGAAGGCCTGAGGCCTGACAGAGCAGAAATTATGGCTGATCTAGGGTGCAAAAGCAGGAATTGGGGTGGGCTGAGGTTTGAAAGTCCATTAAGTAGGTGATCAGAGGTGTGAAGGTGCAGTAGTTGGGGTGATATGAACTGTAAGCGTGCAGGAATTGGAGATGATCAGAGGTATAAAGGTGCAGGTACAGTGGGGAAAAAAGTATTTAGTCAGCCACCAATTGTGCAAGTTCTCCCACTTAAAAAGATGAGAGAGGCCTGTAATTGGCATCATAGGTAGACCTCCACTATGAGAGACAAAATGAGAAAGAAAATCCAGACAATCACATTGGCTGATTTGGAAAGAATTTATTTGCAAATTATGGTGGAAAATAAGTATTTGATCAATATCAAAAGTTCATCTCAATACTTTGTTATATATCCTTTGTTGGCAATGACAGAGGTCAAACGTTTCCTGTAAGTCTTCACAAGGTTGGCACACACTGTTGCTGGTATGTTGGCCCATTCCTTCTTGCAGATCTCCTCTAGAGCAGTGATGTTTTGGGGCTGTCGCTGGGCACCACAGACTTTCAACTCCCTCCAAAGGTTTTCTATGGGGTTGAGATCTGGAGACTGGCTAGGCCACTCCAGGACCTTGAAATGCTTCTTACGAAGCCACTCCTTCGTTGCCCGGACGGTATGTTTGGGATCATTGTCATGTTGGAAGATCCAGCCACGTTTCATCTTCAATGCCCTTGCTGATGGAAGGAGGTTTGCACTCAAAATCTCACAATACATGGCCCCATTCATTCTGTCCTGTACATAGATCAGTTGTCCTGGTCCCTTTGCGGAGAAACAGCCCCAAAGCATGATGTTGCCACCCCCATGCTTCACAGTAGGTTTGGTGTTCTTTGGATGCAACTCGGCATTCTCTCTCCTCCAAACACAAGTTGTGTTTCTACCAAACAGTTCTATTTTGGTTTCATCTGACCATATGACATTCTCCCAATCCTCTTCTGGATCATCCAAATGCTCTCTAGCAAACTTCAGACGGGCCCGGACATGTACTGGCTTAAGCAGGGGGACACGCCTGGCACTGCAGGATCTGAGTCCCTGGCGGCGTAGTGTGTTACTGATGGCAGCCTTTGTTACGTTGGTCCCAGCTCTCTGCAGGTCATTCACTAGGTCCCCCCGTCTGGTCCTGGGATTTTTGCTCATCGTTCTTGTGATAATTTCGACCCCACGGGGTGAGATCTTGCGTGGAGCCCCAGATTGAGGGAGATTATCAGTGGTTTTGTATGTCTTCCATTTTCTAATTATTGCTCCCACAGTTGATTTGTTCACACCAAGCTGCTTGCCTATGGCAGATTCAGTCTTCCCAGCCTGGTGCAGGTCTACAATTTTGTTTCTGGTTTCCTTTGACAGCTTTTCGGTCTTCACCATAGTGGAGTTTGGAGTGTGACTGTTTCTTTTATACTGATAACAAGTTCAAACAGGTGCCATTGATACAGGTAATGAGTGCAGGACAGAGGAGCCTCTTAAAGAAGAAGGTACAGGTCTGTGAGAGCCAGAAATCTTGCTTGTTTGTAGGTGACCAAATACTTATTTTCCACCATAATTTGCAAATAAATTCTTTCCAAATCATCCAATGTGATTGTCTGGATTTTTTTTCTCATTTTGTCTCTCATAGTTGAGGTCTACCTATGATGCCAATTACAGGCCTCTCTCATCTTTTTAAGTGAGAGAACTTGCACAATTGGTGGCTGACTAAATACCTTTTTCCTCCACTGTATTTGGGAGATCTGAGGTGGGAAAATCCAGGAATTGGGACTGATGAGGGCTGAAGGAACAGGAATTGGGGCTGATCTGGGTTGTACAAATGCAGGAATTGGGCTAAACTAAGGTCTGGAGGTGCAGAAATTGGAACTGGCCTGAGGTGTGAAGGTGCAAAAATTGGGACTGACTTGAGGTGTGAAGGTGCAGGAATTGGGGCTCATCTGATGCTTGAAGGTGTAGAAGTTGGGGCTGATCTGAGGTCTGGGGGTTCAGGAATTGGGATGATCTGAGGTGTGAAGGTGCAGGAATTGTGATCAGAGTTCTGAGGGTTCAAGAATTGGGGCTTATCTGAGGCCTGAAGGAGCAGGAATTGGATCTGATCTGAGGCCTGAAGGCACAGAAATTGTCGCTGGACAACATGGTGTGACGTTGCAGGAATTGGGGTGAGCCAAGGTGTGAAGGTGCAGGGACTGGGGCTGATGTGAGGCCTGAAGGTGCAGGGACTGGGGCTGATGTGAGGCCTGAAGGTGCAGGGACTGGGGCTGATGTGAGGCCTGAAGGTGCAGGGACTGGGGCTGATGTGAGGCCTGAAGGTGCAGGGACTGGGGCTGATGTGAGGCCTGAAGGTGCAGGGACTGGGGCTGATGTGAGGCCTGAAGGTGCAGGGACTGGGGCTGATGTGAGGCCTGAAGGTGCAGGGACTGGGGCTGATGTGAGGCCTGAAGGTGCAGGGACTGGGGCTGATGTGAGGCCTGAAGGTGCTGGAATTGGGGTGATATGAGCTGTAAGAGCGCAGGAATTGGAGACAATCGGAGGTATAGCTGCAGTACCCAGCTGCTGGTATTTGCGTGATCTGAGGTGTGAACATTCTTGAATTAGGACTAATCAAAGGCCTGAAAGAACAGGAATTGGGGCTGATCTGGGTAGTAAGAATGCAGGAATGGGGGTGAATTGAAGTCCAGGGGTGCAGAAATTAGGGTAACCTGAGGTGTTAAGGTACAAGAATTGGGACTGATTTGAGATGTGAAGATGCAGGAATTGGGTTGATCTGAAGTGTGAAGGTGCACTGTCAGGAATGGACTGGCCAGCAATAGTGGGACTCACCTGCCTTATGAGCTGCAGTACCAGGGCTGGCCAGCGGGTGCTCCCAGCAATCAGAGACTCAACCTTGCAGCCAGTCAAACACCTGGAACTAATTATACTGGTGTATTTAAGGGACATTCAGACCTGCAGACTCGGCCTTGGTGTTGTGTTTCTCCTGGGCCCTGTTTCCTGTTCCTGTCTGATTCTCTGCTGACCCTGCTCTGATCCCTGGCTTGTCTGACCATTCTCCTGCTCCTGATCCCTGGCTTGTCTGACCATTCTCCTCTGCCTGACCGTCTGTACCACGCTGCCCGCTACCTGCTGAACCTGGCTTGTGACCCCGACCATTCTCCGCTTGCTCCCCCTGTACCTACCTGCCCGATTGATATTGACCCGGCCTGCCTGACGACGCTTGCATTGTATGTACTGTTATCTGTGGGTGGTTGGTTTGGTTTGTTTGCACTGTTATGTTTTAGTATTGCACTGCGTTTATGTTTGTATTGTTAGTGTTAATAAATTACATCGTTTATAACATATCTGAAGTCTGCGTTTCCCTGCGTCAGTCACACACCTCTGGTCACACCCGGGAGCCCTGACATTACACCAAGGCCAATCCTGACCAGAAGTGGCTGCACAGGGAAGCCATCTTGGTTTGTTGATGGGAAGGATGGATCTGGATGAGGTTGCGTATTTATATCTGCTAGTGTTTGATGACAGGGAGTATGCTTATCAAACTCTGAAGGAGTATCCCCGGGATGAACTGCTAGAATGTATACGGCTCGCTCATGTTCTAGTAGATCAGGGCACAGAGTTCTCTGAGGTGCAGCCATTGATTGAGGTTTGTGCTGAGTTGGTTTCATCTGGTACCCCCGAATGCAGGGATGAATTTTTGCCACCATTTAGTGCAGACCAGGTAGAGTCCCTGGTATGGTTATTAGAGGATGATGTGGATTACTTTCTGGAGCGTTATTCCACATGTTCACCACAGGTACTAAGAGATTGTATAAACGCAGTGCAGTCTTTGGTCAGACAGGCTTTGTGTAAGCTCAGCTTTGTTCGACCCATACTGCAGACATGGACAGATTTGTTACACCCAGCCTCAGTCAGCTTACAAAGACCCAGTCCTGCTTCTAATCTATCTCCTCAAAGCTCTACTCCTGTATTCCCAACAGCTCCTCCAGTTACAGCCCAGTATACTTGGCTATCTACCGCATGTCAGTACCCTGTTCCCACTCGCTGCACCTATCCTGCCTTTAACCCTGTAAAGAAGCCCTCTGTAGCGACTGTTCCTTCCCCTGTTCCATCCTCCAGCTCTTCTCTGTCTCCAGCTGCTCCATTCATTTGCAGACCTGCGTTCACTTGCAGTGCCCCAGTAGTTAAAACCAGAAAAAAGCGAAAATTCTTTCCAACCAATACCATCCTGCCAGTATCCAAACCGGTGAGCCTACCGTCTGAGAACCTGCCTTCCGTGGTTCAGCCTGAAGCCTCTACTCAGCCTGAAGCCTCTACTCAGCCTGAAGCCTCTACTCAGCCTGAAGCCTCTACTCAGCCTGAAGCCTCTACTCAGCCGGATGCTTCTACCCAGCATAATGAACTGATCCAGCCTGATGATCCTATTAGGCCAGTTGACTCGATGCCCGCTGTTGATCCAGATGATCCGGTACCTGATCCGGTGCCCGCTGTCGTACCAATTGACTCGGTGCCCGCAGTCTTGCCAGACGACTCGGTGCCCGCAGTCTTGCCAGACGACTCGGTGCCCGCAGTCTTGCCAGACGACTCGGTGCCCGCAGTCTTGCCAGTCAACTCGATGCCCGCTGTTCCGCCAGTCGACTCGGTGCCCGCAGTCTTGCCAGACGACTCGGTGCCCACTGTCGTGCCTGGTGACTCGGTGCCCGCCACTCCGCCTGGGGGCCCGAGACCTGTCGCTCCGCCTGGGGGTCCGGCGCCCGCCGCTCCGCCTGGGGGCCCGACCATTCTCCTCTGCCTGACCCTCTGTACCACGCTGCCCGCTACCTGCTGAACCTGGCTTGTGACCCTGACCATTCTCTGCTTGCTCCCCCTGTACCTACCTGCCCGATTGATATTGACCCGGCCTGCTTGACGACGCTTGCATTGTATGTACTGTTATCTGTGGGTGGTTGGTTTGGTTTGTTTGCACTGTTATGTTTTAGTATTGCACTGCGTTTATGTTTGTATTGTTAGTGTTAATAAATTACATCGTTTATAACATATCTGAAGTCTGCGTTTCCCTGCGTCAGTCACACACCTCTGGTCACACCCGGGAGCCCTGACATGCACAAATTGATGCTGATCTGAGGCTTGGAGGTGCGGGAATTGGGGCTGATCTGAGGTCTTGGAGGTACGGGAATTGGGGCTGATCTGAGGTCTTGGAGGTACGGGAATTGGGGCTGATCTGAGGTCTTGGAGGTACAGGAATTGGGATAAGCTGAGGTGTGAAGGTGCAGAAATTGGGGTGATCTGAGGGGTAAAGGCGCAGAGATTTGGTTTGAGAGAACTTTTTTAGGGTGACCACTATCACCTCCAACTGTATATTTTGCAGAAGTCCTTGGTTGACATATTTATTTTAACCTTACCATACTTGCCTTACTTCACATATGTTCTGCACATGTGTTCTGGAAAAGGGGTAAGTTACCATTTACCATCCTTAAAAGCTCAATGTTTTCTTAATGTTATTCTAATGGTTTACAGCATTCGTCTTTCAGGACAACACCTTGAGACCTCGGCTCCTCCCCACCTGAGGAAACACCTCCACCCAAAATAAAGCCTCTGACACTCCCCTCCGACCTCAGTTCTTGTGTTTCCTCTGGTGGGGAGACATCTGTGGAGGCCTGTCCTGGTGCTGTCAGGGGCCCGCGGGACTTGTAGTGTTATGGAGACTGTGCAGCGGTGGGGTGAAGGCTGGAAAGTTGGTTTCTTTCCCCGAGGGCGTTGCATTGGCAGGGCTGCCTCCCCTGTAGAGACAGGGGAGGGTGCTGCACTGACCTGTTTAAGCTGCGCCCCGGCCCCCTTCGGAGGGTTGTGGGAGCCGGGGCGTCCTCATGGCGGTGTCCAGAGGGACCGGGGGAGGAGTCCCGCTGTCCCATGCGTGCCGGCATATTGGAGCGCGCCTGGCCGGATGTTGGGAGACGTCATTTCCGTCGGAAGAGGCGGGGCTTCTCCCGGGGTCACTGCTTCCGGCTGCGGACCAGAAGACACGAGGGGCAGTGCGTGAAGATGGCGGTGTGGGTACTGTATCCTGCAGAGGCAGGCGACACAGTACCAACGCGACCACCCACCTGAAGATGTCCGAAGCAGAGGCACGGGGACCAGGCGAGGCCAGCACCAGCCAGGCACAGGTAGGCGGCTCAGTGGAGTCCTTTTTTCCCTACCTTTGGGCCCCTAGGTCCAGGGGGTGTTCCCAGCCCACTTTGTGGTCAGAGGTGCCAGGGTGGGGGGGTGGGAGAGGCTGGTGGAGAGGCCCAGGTCCAGGCCCCTACTCCCTGCCGGGGGGGTTGGGCAGGTGGTTTTGAAGAAGGGTAATAGGTTCCCTGGATCTCCTCTCCTCTTCTCTTCTCATTTATGCAGGGTAAGGCCCGTGAAAAGCTCAAGCACCAGGTGTCTAAGCGGAAGTGCCCTTCATGTAAGGTGACCCTAAGAGATTCTTGGAAAAAGGTGCTATGTGGGCCCTGTATTGAGGGATTAGTTAGGGAGGAGATTCCGTCACAGGGGGACCTGGTTAAGTCAGAGAACTGATTAATACCTTTGATTCCTTTAAATCTGTAGTTGAGAATTTGGCATTGCTCCAGGCCACGCCCCGTCCCCCCCAGCAGGTTCTTCCTTCAACTAGTAGAGGGACGGAAGGCCAAGAGGCTGCGGAGTGCAAGCCATCCCTGGGCTCCCAGTCCGAGGAGGATTCCAAAGGGGAGGGCCCCTCAGACCAACCCAGAGGCTCCTCTAGATACAAATTGTCCCTGGAGGAGGTTGACGACTTGTCGGGGGCTATCTATGCCATTCTGGACATTAAAGAGGATAAAAAACCCCTATCGTTGCACGACCAGATGTATTAGGGCATGGAAGAGCAAAAACGTAGGGTTTTTCCCGTCCATAAGGTATTAGTTGATACGATTAAAAAGGAGTGGCAAGATCCTGAAAGGAAGCCTTTATTCGATCCCTTAAACGTGGATTCCCGTTTGATGAGGACCCGTCCGCTTTGTGGAATAAGAATCCCAGGTTGGACGCTGCGTTTTCCCAAATAGCTAGGATGGACTTGGCGTTTGAGGATATGGGGGTTTTACTGGACATTATGGACAGGAGGGCAGATTCCTCCTTAAAAAGTCGTGGGACTCTATATCCAAGTTAAAGCCCGCCATGGCTACTACGGTAGTAGCCAGAAATATGGAATACTGGCTTACGCAATTGCAGGTGCACATTGTGGCTGATTCTCCTAAGGATAAGATCCTGGCGTCTTTTCAAACGTTACTACAAGGGGTAGGCTACATTGTGGATTCTTCGGCAGAGTCGGTGAGGATGTCAACTAGGTCAGCGGCCCGTATCAATTCGGCACGTAGGGTCCTCTGGCTCAAGACGTGGCAGGGAGACATTGCCTCTAAAGTCAAGTTATGTGGCATTCTGTTTACTGGAGATCTCCTGTTTGGCCCAGGGCTAGAGACAGTGCTAGATCGCATGGCGGACAGGAAAAAGTCATTCTTTCCCCTTAAGCGAAAACTGCAGAGGCATGGGGGAAGTAAGTTTTGCCCCAAAAAGAGGATGCAGGTCCTTAGGCCAGAGGGTCAGAAGAGGCCATGGGGGCAGAGAGGTAGGGGCAAAGGAGGAGGGATATTCCCTCCTCCTGAGCAGCCCCAGAAGCCACAATAACTTTGTTCCCTCCGGTGGGAGGAAGATTGGGGGTCTTCCTCCCACAATGGAAAGCACAGATCTCCAGCCCCTTTGTACTAGGCATCGTGGGAAGGGGGTTCTCAAAGCCACCGCCACGCAGGTTGTTGGTAACGAACCTGCCCAGGTGTACACAAAAGGCATCAGCTTTGCTCGCTTCACTACAACAAGGTCCCAGTGTTCTCACTAAACCGGTGGGATGCCTTTCCCCCCAGTCGCCTTGCTATCGGCAGTATTAAAAAAAATTCAGAACAGAGCAGACTTCTCTGATTTTAATAGCTCCATATTGGCCTCGACAAGCGTGGTTCTCGACGCTGGTGGCCTTAGCAATTTGTCCACCTTGGGTATTACCACTTCAGAGGGACTTGCTATGGCAGGGCCCGGTCTTGTGTCCCAGGGTGGAAAGATGGAATTTGGCAGCGTGGTTTCTGAAGAACAGCTCTTGCTCGCAAAGGGACTCTCAGGTAGGGTAGTGACCACGCTCCTAGAGCGTAGAAAGCAGGAGACCCGGGCAATCTATTTGAAGGTCTGGAGGTGCTTAAATGATTGGTGTTCCCGGGCCTCGATGGACGTTAATAACCTGGTGTCGGTTCTAGAATTTTTGCAGGCAGGGGCAGATAAGGGGTTAGTATATCGGCTCTTAAGTGTGTGGTTATGTTTTTTAGGGCGGGGAATAGACCGGCGGGGAATAGACCGTTTCCAAAGTGGGATCTGTCGATGGTGCTGAAGGTACTAACAGGGTCCCCATTTGAGCATTTAGTTTCCAGCTCCCTGAGGGCCCTCACGTTCAAGACAGGTTTTTTTGGTAGCGATCACTACGGCAAGAAGAGTGAGCAAACTGGAAGCTCTGTCGATCAGAGCTCCTTTTTTCAAGTTTTTTTGGACAGGGTTACATTCAGGACGGACCCAGCCTTTGTACCCAAAGTGGCCTCAAATTTCCACAGAGGTCAAGACATTATTTTGCCTTCATTTTGCGCTAATCCTTCGTGTGATAGGGAAGTAAAGTTTCACACGTTGGATGTGAGGAGGTGTGTGTGCTCCTTTATTTGGATAGGACGAAAGAGTTTTGTAAGTCCGATTCATTTTTTGTTTCTTTTTCGGGGGTAAGAAAGGGACAGAAAGCTTCCAGACGCACGTTAGCCAGGTGGTTAACCACTTGAGCTCCAGAGGATTTACCCCCCTTAATGACCAGGCCTCTTTTTGCTACTTGGCGCTGCACTAATTCAACTGATAATTGTGCGGTCATGCAATGCTGCACCTAAACTAAATTTACGTCCTTTTTTTCACACAAATAGAGCTTTCTTTCGGTGGTATTTGACCACCTGTGCGCTTTTTATTTTTTTACGCTATAAACAAAAAAAGACCAAATAATTTGAAGAAAAACAATATTTTTTACTTTCAGCTATAAAAAATATATACTAAACTCAAAGTTGGTTATAAATTTAGGCCAAAATGTATTCTGCTACATGTTTTTGGTAAAAAAAATCCCAATAAGTGTATATTGCTTTGTGTGAAAGTTATAGCGTCTACAAACTATGGAATAGATACTGCAATTTACGACATTTTTTTGCTATACAGCGCTGCGCTAGTTTAACAGACAATTGCGCGGTCATGCAATATTGTACATAAATGAAATTTATGTCATTTTTTTAACACAAATAGAGCATTCTTTTGGTGGTATTTGATCACCTGTGCACTTTTTATTTTTGGCGTTATAACCAGAAACATTTTGAAATAAAAAATTTTTTTTTGAAAAAAACAATATTTTCCACATTTTGATCATAAAAAATATCTAAAAAAACTAAAATTTCGTCATAAAATTAGGCCAAAATGTATTCTGCTACATGTTTTTGGTTAAAAAAATCCAAATAAGTGTATATTGATTGCTTTTTGTGAAAGTTATAGCATCTACAAACTATGGTATAGATAATGGAATTTACACAGCTTTTACTTTCTGACTGCCCATCACATTTCTTGAGGTGCTAAAATACCAGAATAGTACAAACACCCTCAAATGACCCCTTCTTGGAAATTAGACACCCTAAGCTATCTGCTGAGAGGCATATTGAGTCCATGGAAGATTTATTTTTTTCCACAAGTTTCTGGAAAAAGTTTTTTTTACACGTCATTTAAATGATTTTTTTCTCGCACAAGCCATGGGTATATGTGGAATTACACCCCAAAATACATTTTGCTACTTCTACTGAGTATGGGGATACCACATGTGAGACTTTTTGGGAGCCTAGCCACATACAGGAGCCTGAAATCCAATGACCACTTTGAAAGCCTGAAGGTGCGTAACTTCCTCATTACACTTCCTCACTACTCATCACAGTTTCGAAGGCCCTGACATGCCAGTATAGCCTCAAACCCCCCCAAATGACCTCTTTCTGGAAAGTAGACACCCCAAGGAATTTAAAAAGAAGCATGGTGAGTATTTTGCAGATCTCATTTTTTCTCACAAGGTTTTGAAATATAAAAAAAGAACAGAAAAAATGTTTTTGTTTTTTTTCTTCATTTTCCAAAAACTTGTGGCAACAAATGAGATCTGCAAAATACTTACCGTGCCTCTTATCAAATTCCTTGGGGTGTCTACTTTCCAAAAAGGGGTAATTTGGGGGGGGTTAGGTGCTATCCTGGCATTTCAGGGCCTCCGAAACTGTGATAGGTAGTCTGGAAGTGTAATGAGGAAATAAAGCCCTTTAAAAGCCTGAAGGTGCTTATTGGATTTTGGGGTCCTGTACTTGGCTAGACTGCCAAAACGTCTCTCACATGTGGTACCCGACTTCAGAAGAAGTAGCAAAATGTATTTTGGGGAGTAATTCCACATATAACCATGGCATGTGTCAGCAGTAAATAATTTAAGTGACAATTTTGTTTAAAAAAAAAATAAAAATTATTTTTGTCATTTTCCAAAAACTTGTGGTAAAAAAATAAATTCTTCTATTGATTCAACATTCCTCTCAGCAAATAGTTTGGGGTGACTACTTTCCAAAAAGGGGTCATTTTGGGGGGTGGGGGCGTTTTATGCCCAGCATTAGAAGTTTATGCCACACTTCATTCACTCTTCTAACCACCTGAAGACCAAGCCTTTTTGTTCACATGAAAACAATCAGTATTTTTTGCTAGGAAATTAATTTAAACCCCCAAACATTATATATTTTTTTAAAGCAGGCACCCTAGTGAATAAAATGGTGGGTACTACAATTTTTTATGGCACATAGTACTCGCGCATGCAATTTTTTAAAAAAAAAAAAACACTTTTTTTACTTTTAATGCACAAAAACACAATATATTGGGCAATTGTTTGTTAAAATATAAAAGATAATGGTATGCCGAGTAAATAGATACCAAACATGACATGCTTTAAAACTGCGCATGCCACGTTCAATGGCGACAAACTGCAAACATTTTTAATATCCATAGGCAGCGCTTTAATAGCCTTTAAAATCACCATTTTAGATTTACAGAGGAGGTCTAGTGTTAGAATTACTGCCCTCGATCTGACGTTCACGGCAATACCTCACATGCATGGTTCAACCGCTGTTTACATAACGGCACAGAGTCAAGGCTTGTGCATACAGGTGTGCGCACATGGGAGGAAAAATTTTTTTTTTTTTTTTTTTTATAGTTATTTTGATTTTTCTTTTATTATTTTTACATTGTACCTTTTCATTTTTTTTTTTTTTAATCACTTTTAATGCTATAACAGGGAATGTAAATAACCCCTATAACTTCAATGGGCATTGTCATATATTTTTTTTTGAGAAATCTGGGGTCTATCAGACTCTAGATATCTCCTCTGCTCTTACATTATCTAATCAAACCAAAATCGGTGTGATCAGATGCTTTCCCAATTTACAAATGGCGCTGTTTATATCCTGCGAAACTGAAGTGATGAAATGCTTGTAGCTTCCGAATTCTTAGACTATAGAGATGATTGGCATCATTCTGGTGTCCAATCAACTCTATGGTCAGCTGGCAGAAACACCAGCTGCATTCTCAGGTTCCCCCGATGGGACGAAACTGCCCGAGAAGGCCGTGGAAGGCAGCGGGGGAGGAGGGACATAATCTTCCACTGCTTGTAAAAGCAATCTTGCAGCTAATTAGCCACTAGGATTGCTTTTACATGAAAGCCGATCACCGGCTGAAAAAAACGATACCAGGATGATGCCTGCAGCTGTAGGCATCATCCTAGTATAACCATTCAAATCCAGTGATGTACCAGTACGTCGCTGGTCCTTGTTGGGTATATATGCTATGTTCTTTTTTTTTGTATGCAGCCTGTGGACTCAATGAAAAAATGAGAAGAAATATCTGCCAGAAAAAGTGTGTGGTATGCCCACCATTAGAATATACTGCCCTGCATCCACCCACTTCTAATGATGGGCACACATTAGGTCACACTTTGCCACAAGTGCCAGTTCCAAGATTGAATAAATGTCTAAATAGTGGCACGCTTGAATAAAAATTGTCCACGTATAAGTGGTACCCCGTATGGAGAAATGATGACACCAAGTCCCAAACTGCTCCCTATGTAGTCTGGGCATCCGGGCGGGCTCCACGTGACTATCTTTTCCCTCGTAAATCCGAAACTTACAAGCATAGCTTGTTCTCTCACAGGTCTTCTACATCTTGACCCCATATCTGGCACGCTTGCAGGGGAGAAATTGTTTGAATGCAAGGCAGCCAGAAAAAATAATAAGGGACTCATCAACGCAGATGTTTTGCTGGGGAGTATAGACATCTGCAAACTTTAGGGTAAGGTGATTTGCGAGGGGCTGAATTTTGTGGAGCCATCAAATTCAGGGTTACCCCGAGGATGACAGAGTGTATTGTCGCTGAAATGTATAAAACACATTATACTCTCATATCTATGCCTGACCATGGCAGCAGAGAACACGGCATATGATGAATGGGGTCTGCGGACCAATACAACCGCAATTCATTTCTTTTAGTAATGCCCATGTTGAGGGTTAGGCCCAAAAAAAATTTAAATTTGAAAACCGTAATGAGTTTCCATGCGAATGGTCTGGCAAGGTTTGAATTTGGGTTGGCGGCGATAAATTGTTGTGCATATAGACTGCTTTGATCCACAATCAACGCATACAGATATTCCGTGAAAAACAGCTCCAAAAATCAAGGAGGTATGTGAAAGACCAAGATGTACTAGACCGCTGGTACTCGCCAGTTCACCAAAAGGTAGAGCGGCACTAGTACTGGCACTCTGCTGCATATGAGAGTCATCAAAATTTACCGACAAGTGCTAACAGAGATCAGGCCTGATTCTGCGAACACTGAGGTTTTGTGTGCAATGTATGAAGTGACAGTGATCTACTGACACTGCACTTGCTGGGGGAGAAGGGGGGGGTAAGCGTAGGGGCTTAACGCAGGTGTTGGCAGGTGCAGGGGCTGATCCCGCTAACACTGCGTTTTTGGGGACGCTATACTAATGTGAACGCTGGTATAGTGCTGACCTGATCAAAGATATTGACCCGTTCAGACACTATACTAGCAATGGAGGTTTATTGTACATGGGTGTGCTCCTGGCAATCAAGGGGTTAAATGTGATGACTGGTGTACTGTCGGGCAATCTGACACTATCTGGGAGGGGTGTGAAAACCACGGGAGCGCGAATTACGTATATATATATGTGATTTTGCGTACCCATGCCGCCCTGTAGTAGTATTTCTGCTGTAGGGTGGTAAGGAAGCGGTTACAGAAGAGGTTTGTGTTATGGCGCTGCGTTACTTTAACTGACAATTGCGCGGTCATGCAACACTGCACCCAAATTAAATTTACATCCTTTTTTCTCCACAAATTGAGCTTTCTTTTGGTGGTATTTGATTGCCTGTGCGTTTTAAATTTTTTGCGCTATAAAAAAAAGGCTGACAATTTTGAGACAAAAAAACAATATTTTGGACTTTTTGCTATAAAACATGTCTAGTAAAAAAAATAAAAAAATCAAATTTTGTCACAAATTTCATCCAAAATGCATTCTGCGACATGTCTCTGCTAAAAAAATTCCCAATACGTGTAAATTAATTGGTTTAAGTTGGTGAAAGTTATAGCGTTTACAAATGGCGGGAAAGATACTGGGATTTTTTATTTTATTTATACTAATAATGGTGGCGATCAGCGACATATGACGGCGACCAGCAACTTATGGCGGGACTGTGGCGGACATTTTGACACTGGGGGGGAACTGACTTGGGGTCACTGACATCCCCAGTGACACCAATACAGTGATCAGTGAAAAAAAACCCACTGAAACTGTACTAATGGCAATGGGGAGGAAGGGGTTAACATTTTTAGTGTTCACTGTGTGAGGGAGTGTTTTACTAGGGGGAGGGGGTGTGTGCTGGAGGGGGTGGAGGGAGGGGGGAGCTGATCGAGGGAGAGAAACCCTCTGCAGCTTGTCACGAGTTGAGCAACTGACAGATAACAGGGCTGTGTGTAAACAATGCAGCCGTGCTATCTGTCAGTGATCACAGCTCATCGCGGCCAAAAAGCCGGTAATCACTGGCCGTGACCCGGCGGCTGGGACCTGCTGATGACACCCACGGGACAGGTAGGGCGTGCACGCGCCTCGCGTGCGCCCCCTACCTGTTTTGCAGAACCATGTTTTAAAACGTGGTTTTGCCTGTGAGTGCCGCCCTGCCACCGTATATCTACAGTGGCTGGGCGGCAAGTGGTTAAGATTGGCAATCGGGCAGGCGTATGAGGCTGAGGGCCTAGAGGTTCCAGAGGGCATCATGGCGCATTCTACTCATGCCATGGCGGCCACACAAGCTGAACGGGCAGGGGCTTCCCCGGGGCAGATCTCAAATGTTTTGAAAACATTTTTCGGCACACTATGTTTAAAAGGTTGCTTTCCCCTGTTTTAGAGGCTCCTGCAACTAAAAATAATAAATATACTTTTTTTTAACCTGGAAAAAATGTGCATTTATTATTTTTTTAAAAGGTCAACTTGTCCTTTAAGTGTAACCATGCAGTACAATAATTAGGCCTATGTTCCTATCAGAAACAGATCAAATACATCCTATACATAGGATAGGTAACAATGATATTCCCCCACCACCATAAGCCCCTTGTAGAATAATTTTACCCATATCCTTATCAGACACAGGTCAATTATGGTCCTTGGCATGTGTAACCTCGATATTCCATCCATAATTCTCATATAGAAAACTAATTACACCCATATTCTTTTTCAGAAACTGATTAAATATGTTCCTTGGAATGTGTAACCACAATATTCCACCAATAGTCCCCATGTAGAAAAACTAATTATATGCATATTCCTATTAGATATAGGTTCGATGAAATGTGTAACCATGATACTCCTCCCATAATCCCCATATATGAAAATTATATCCTTTTTCCTATCAGAAACTGGTCAATTATGTTAGTATATCATCGAAATCAAGTGTAACCATGATATTCTATCTATAATCCCCATGCAGTACAATAAGTATGCTTATGTTGTGATCAGAAACCAATCCAATACATTAGATGGATGTGTAACAATGTTATCCCCCCCCCCCATAATCCCCTTGTAGAAAAATAATTGTACCCATATTCTTTTCAGACACAGGTAAGATAAGTTAATTGGCATGTGTATCCACAATCGGGGCCGGTGCTAGACTATTTTTTGCCCTAGGCAAGACCAGCTGCTAAACCCCCCCCCCCCCCCCCAAAAAAAAATAAAAAATCAAAAACAGTCTAAAATATTAAATACAAGCAAAAATATGAAACTGCTAAATGTCTTTTAATTTGCAAAAGTAAGTGCCATAAGATGCCACCAGCACCAATATTAAAGTCAAAATATATATTAACCAAATATAAATTAACCAGACAGAGAAACAAAGAGTATTTGGGACTGAGTCTGAGAGGAACACCCCTCAGCTGAAGGATCATTCATGATGTGGCGGTGTCCCACACGATCAATCATCATCCGCTACCCTCACTCCAACCATTGTTCACCCCCCTCCTCCTGCTGTCACCTCCATGACCCACCATCCTTCTAGGCTCGGCTCACTTCTGATGGCTTGTGGCTGGGTGCGGAGTCCAGGCTGTGGCTCTCAGTGAGGACAAGCAGACTCCCAGCACTACACCGCTTCCCTCTCATACACATCACGCCCTGATCATCCTATTCATAAAGGGTTAACCCTGCAACCGGAGCACATTTCTGCCAATTGATTGGCTCCAGCTGTGTAGAAGGAGGCAGAGCCAGTGCTGGACACGCCCCATTCAGTCACTAGCCAGCTCCCCTTTACAGCTGGAGGATCGTATGTGCCAATGTGAGTACCGGAGATGTATGGACCAATCCTTCAATGAGAGACTGCTGACTGGCCGGGGTCCTGGGCTAATGTCATCACTTCCCATCCTAGAGGGAGCCGACACCTCACTGAAACATGGAATACAGGTGTGTGTATGTATGTATGTGTGTGTGTGTGTGTATATATATGTATATATGTGTATGTATGTGTATATATATATATATATATATATATTAAATATGTGTGTATATATGTATTAAATGGTCATGTGTTTGGACAAGCTGTGAGACAATTGTGCAGATTAAAGATACCATCATTCAGTGGGCAGCACAGTGACTAAATGGTTAGCAATTTCGCCTGGCAGTACTAGGGTCATTGCCTGGCAGTACTAGGGTCATTGGTTCTAATCCCAACCACAGAACCACCTGCCTGGAGTTTGCATGTTCTCCCTATGCCTGTGTGGGTTTCCTCCCACACTACAAAGACATGTTGCTAGGTTAATTGGATCCTGTCTAAATTGGCCCTAATATGTGTATGTATGAATGTGAGTTAGAGACTTTAGATTGTACGCCCCTTGAGGGTTAGGGACTGATATGAATGTACAATATATATGTAAAGCGCTGCATAAATTGACGACGCTATATAAGTACCTGTAATAATAATAATTCCATAATCATTCCCTGTGTATGAAGAGAGGGGGACTCTGCAGAGAAATTAAGAATTCATACAAGAGGTCCATAGGCCACACAGAGAGTGTGCTGTGCCCCTAGGTGGCAGAGCGCCCTAAACGACTGCCTAGTTTGCGTACTGGAAGCATCAGCCCTGTCCACAGTAATCTACCCATAATCCCCATGTAGAAAAGTTAAACAGGTTAATAAATGTTGTTTCTATGCTTAACCATGATATTCCACTCATAATCCCCATGTAGAAAAATCATACCTATATTCATGGCCAAAAATATTGTTACTTCTGCATTTCTGTCAGATAATGCATGAAGTTGCCCAGAAAATTGTTGCTATTACAAATGTTTAGGCATTCTCATGCTTAGTTCTTATGTTTGTATTGGTATGACAGAGTGGAAAATTGTTAGAAATAATTGCATTCCAAGTTTGTGATACTCATGTAATTTGTAATCAAACTCACCTGTATCAATTAACAGATGCTGACAATATAGAAATCACATCTGTGAAAAATTGACTCAACCTTTCTGTTGTGTGTATGTGTGCCGCATGGAGAAGAGAGAGAGCAGCAAAGAATTGTCTGAGGATTTGAGAACAAAAATTGTGGAAAAGCATGGACAATCTCAAGGTTACAAGTCCATCTCCAGAGATTTTAATGTTCCTGTGTCCACGGTGTGCAACATGGTCAAGAAGTCCATGGCACTGTAGCTTATCTTCCTGGACGTGGATGAAAGAGAAAAATTGATCAAAGATTGCAACAAAGGATTGTTCAAATAGTGGATAAAGAACCTCAGTCAACTTCCAGACAAATTCAAGCTGACCTTCAGGCACAGGGTACAACTGTGTCCGCTCGCTCTACACGTCGCCATCTGAATGAAAAGGGACGCTATGGCAGGAGAGCCAGGAGAACCCCATTGGTGACACAGAAACATAAAAATAGCCAGATTGGAGTTTTCCAAAACTTACCTGAGGAAGCCACAATCCTTTTGTAAGAATGTGCTATGTACAGATTAAACAAAATTACAACTATTTGGTAAAGCCCATCGTTCTACTGTTTTCAGAAAAAGAAATGAGGCCTTTAAATAAAAGAATACAACAAACATGGTGTAGGTTCACTGATGTTTTGGGGTTACTTTGCTGCTTCAGGCACTGGATGTCTTGAGAACCAGCAAACACAAATGCTCCTGCGCTTGGGGATGGACTCGATGCTACAACCACATTAAGAATGTCCTGGAACATGCACACCTTGCTGCCCTCAAATGGACCGGGGGAATCCAAATATACTGAATGGGGAAAGAACAAAAAGAGGGTGCACAGGCCTAGTGCATTACCATAAAAAATGTTTAATAAAAAATAAAGTAGGTGTTGTACTCACAAACGACAATGTAGTCAAGGCACATCATAAAAGAACAGCTGGATCAACACCGCGCTGAGTAACAGTCCGCAATAGGAAGTTTAGACATCCAAAAGGCTGACACGTTTCGAGGACTTGCCTCTTCCTCAGAGCCAACTGACCAAATGTCTGCTCTGGATGTCTTGACCGTGTGCATGGCAAACCTGAAGATTACCAAAGAATTCTGGGGTGCAATGTAGGGCCCAGTGTCAGAAAGTTGGGTCTCTGTCAGAGGTCATGGGTCTTACAGCAGGGCAATGACCTAAAGCACATGTAATGGAAAGCACCCAGAAATGGTTTAAGACAAAGCGCTGGAGAGTACTGAACTGGCCAGCAATGAGTCAGCCTCTAAATCCAATAGAGCACCTGTGGAGAGATCTCAAAATAGCAGTTGGGAAAGGAAACCATCAATTTGAGAGACCTTGAGCAGTTGTCAAAAGAAGAGTGGTCCAAAATTCCAGTAGAGAGGTGTAATAAACTCATTGATGGTTACAGGAAACAGTTGATTTCAGTAATTTTTTTCCTAGGGTTGTGCTACCAAATATTAATTGAGGATGCCAATAATTTTGTCCAGTCTACTTTAGGGGTTTTGCGTGGTATGTGTCAGATTTGGCTTTTTGTTTCTCCACTTTCTTGTGCCATATCAATGCAAACAAAAGAAACACGAGTGCCTAAACCAGTTGTAGGCAACATTTTGAGCACAGTGTGCCAAGAAATGTTTTAAAGGAAATTGAGAGTGCCAGTTATGTAAAAAAAAGTTAACTTCACACTCTCAATGATGAAAAGGAAAAATTACTTGTATATTACTAAGAAATTAACATTGTGCTTTGAAAGATCAGTGGTAACTTACCCTTGTTTAAAAGTCCCAATTCCCGCACCTTCACGCCGCAGATCAATCCCAATTCCCGCTCCTGCACGCCGCAGATCAGTCCCAATTCCCGCTCCTGCACGCCGCAGATCAGTCCCAATTCCCGCTCCTGCACGCCGCAGATCAGTCCCAATTCCCGCTCCTGCACGCCGCAGATCAGTCCCAATTCCCGCTCCTGCACGCCGCAGATCAGTCCCAATTCCCGCATCTTCACACCTCAGATCAGCCCCAGTTTCTGCACTTTCTTACTTCCAAATCACTCCAATTCCTGCATTTTCACACCTCAAATCACCTAAATTCTCAGAACATTAGACCTCTGATCAGTCCCAATTCCTGCTCCTTCACACCTCAAAGCAGCCTCAATTCATGCACCTTCAGACTGCAGATCAGCCCCATTTTCTGCACCTTCACACCTCAGATCACCCACTTGCACATCCACTTGCATTCATAGCCTCTTAGTTCCATACCCTCAACCAAGAGCAAACAAACCAAACCCAATGGACCCAGACTGAAGAGGAAGTAGGGGGAAAAAAAGCAAAGCCAGCAAGTACCTAATACAGCCGCGCCTCCTTCAGTGTGTCCCAGCTTTCAAGTGGCACAAGACTGCAGCCGTTGCCTCCATAGTAGTCCTGCCAGAGCTGGCACCGCCAGGAACT
Organism: Staurois parvus; assembly: GCF_062004578.1. Classification (NCBI taxonomy): domain Eukaryota; kingdom Metazoa; phylum Chordata; class Amphibia; order Anura; family Ranidae; genus Staurois; species Staurois parvus. The sequence continues at coordinate 1,012,793 of NW_028318521.1, forward strand.
GGAGTGTAACATCATGCCCAGCGTGGGCACTAGGCAACTGGCACATGCCGCCATCTCTGGACCTGGACATAGTCAATGAGCATGTCTGCATCGGGAATCGATGGAGAGGTGAGGATTGCATGCAGCGGCAGTGGGTTGAAAGACAGTACTGCTGGTTGGCAACCCAGCTTGCATGCCATCATAACTGCAACTGCGGGCCATGTCTGGCACATGTGTCAGGGGTTGACTACCCCTGGCCTAAACATTTGTAATTGCAACAATTTTGTGGGTGAAGTGGTGCATATGACAGGAATGCAGGGGTACTAATATTTTTGGTCATGACTGTACATTCTTATCAACTAAAGGTCAACTATGTTACTTGGGATGTCTATCCATGCTGTCCCAGCTATGCTTTTAAAATATAAAATATGTTGTTGGGTCAAGTAAATGGATATAAAAAATGTCACGGTTTAAGATTGCGCATGCTTGTGAAATGGTTCCAAACTTGCGTATTTAAATCTCCATAAGGAAGGAGGAGCTTGACCATGGCTTGGAGCGGGAGCTCAATGTGAGGGCTCCTGGCTTACAAACACCACCATTGTCCTGCCGGTAAAGGAAATAATGTAAGAGAAGCCCTAGAGAGACTTACCGTAAAGAGAGGAGGCTTGCCTGGTGGGGTGCGGGTCCTGCGGGCTTGGTGAAGTACCGGTGAGCGGAGCTGCGTGGACCCCTGAGGGTGGCGGTCATCACATTAGGACTGCCTGCGCTCTCGTTCCGGTGCTCTTTGTTCCCCAGAGCTCAGTGGACGCCGGGCAATCAGGTGATCCACCGCAAGGGAGCTCTGGGAGGTAGAAAAGCTGGCCGGCGTTGTCGGAGAAGTCCCGTATTCACACACATCGGAGATCTCATACGGAGGAAAAGCCGGATTGGGGACAAGAGGGTGAGTGAGAGCAGAAAGAGTACTGAGATTAATATATTGCATGGGAATTGAACTATATGAACTGAACTGTATGTTTAAACTGAGGAGGGGTTCACCCAGGGGGTCTTAGAGGAAAAAGTGGAAGGAGGACAATTTAAAACCGATAAAGACCCAGAAGAAGTGGACCCTGGCAGATGAGTTTGGGAGTGGGGGGAGAGAAAAAGGAAGAGAAGAACTGAGAGGGTGATATCTCTGAAAGACAACAGAACCAGAACCAGACCCCCGGAACCAGAACTGCGGAAAATTGAAACAGTCCCTGAAAGTATGACAAATAAAGTATTAAAGGGAGAAAGGCCTAAGGCTTCCCAAACAGGGTCAATTAAAAAATATATACCCTCACAGGAGAAACAGACTCCAGAGAGAGGGAATAAGTGTAAGAGGTGAGAGGGAAAACAGCAGAGAATGTTCCAGACTATCCCTGGGAATAGCTAACAGTAGTCAACATATAGAAGAAGTGGATAAGGATAATGTAGAAGAACGAGAGCTCACAAATGCCTACTAAAACAGAAATCGCAGAAATGTTTAAAGGACTTGAAAGATCCTTAAACAGGAAATGGCGAAATTACATAAAGATCTGGGGCAAATATTATCAAGGATGGAGAAGACGGAAGAAAAACTGGATAAACATGCCCAAAATATACAGAAATTAGAAAAACGGACGATGGAAATGAGAAAAGAACAAACAAATCTGCTATACAAACTGGAAGACCAGGAGAATAGGGATAGGAGACGCAACCTAAGGATACGAGGTCTTCCAGAGATCTCCCAAGGAGAAGATTTGATGGGAATAATAACGAAGATGCTGAATACTGTAATGGAAAGGACTATAACAGAGCCTCTCAAAATGGATGGAGTCTATAGAATAGGTACAAGAAGGTAGAAAGGAAAATCCGAGAGATGTAATAGTGCAATTCCATAATTATCGGGATAAAGAAGAGCTTTGGAAGAAGATAAAAGGAAGAGCAGTAATAAAATATGGGGAAATAAATATACAGATCTTTGCTGATTTACAGTGGAAACAATAAGGAGATCCTTGAAACCATTATTAGAAGAGATGAGAAAGCAGAATGTTCGATATAGCTGGGGGTTTCCAGCGTGTTTAGTTGGATGGAAAAATGGTCATTCAGCAAGACTGAGATTCCCTGAAGATCTGAGAGACTTTTGTGAGAGACTTGATATACAGAGAATAAATATCCCCAGTTGGGAGGAAGGAGAGATGTGGGCTATGGAGAAAGAGGGGTGGCAGGCAGCTCTAAGGAGGAATAGAGAGTAGCAATAGTAAGGAGAAATAAGATAGGAGGGAGGTTTTTTTTTTTTTTTTTTTTCTCTCCCTCCATTTCTGCTTCTCTCTTACGATCCTTGAGTTTCCTAGAGCATGGCAGGACACGGAGGATGAGACATGCTCATTGGTGAAAAGTTTGTGGTTAGAGCTTCACCATAAAAGTAGAATCAAAGGTGGGGTTAGGACCACTAATGATTCATAGGCAAAATATAAGCCTAAAGGAGGTTGGGGAGGGAGGGGAGTGAGAGGGAGGGGGAATATCCCGTACCTGGTGATGGAGGCAAATGGAGAGAGGGCTTCCCTTGCGGCTAAGTTCTGGACTCCCCTGAGAGTGGGACAGCGGGAGTCAGGCCCAAGGTTTCACAGGTCGCCTGTAGGAGTGCTGATGGTGGTCCACTCAGAAGCATAGCTGGTGCACGGAGATAGGTCTGCAGACAGGGGGCGCCTGTGCGTGGTACGCAAGCCCTTCCGGGATTTGGATGTTTACTGGGTAGTCGTTCAAGCCAAGGTCAGGTACCAGGTGGGAATCAGAGCGGACGTGGTCAGATGGGAAAGCCGAGGTCATTCACAGAGGAGCAAGAGAGGGTATCCGTAAGCCAAGCCGAGGTCAGGTCAGGGGTAAATCAGAGTAGACAGGTCCAGGAGCACGCCAAGTCGGTAACAGGATATCACAAGTCAGAACACAGGAAACAGAGCACGGGGAGCTAGAGATCATCCAGGAACCAGAGGAAGTGATAAACCTCCTTATAAAGGCCATCTGGCACCAGACTGAGGCTGATGTGTACTTCTGCAGCCCTATAGAGTATTGGCAGAAGTGCCAGATCTTCCAGAACTCCTGCAGTGGACAGGACCCTGACAGGGAAGGAGTGGAGGGATGGGAGGGGGTAGGTAGTGTAAGACTCTGTGATATAGTAGGAGATATATTAGTTTGGAGAAGTCCTAGAGAACGAAGGGGAAGATATGGACAGGCGAGAAGGAGGAGAGGATAGGAGAATAAGGGAAAAATAGAAGAGATACACTTCGTGACTTATAATGTTAATGGATTAAATAGCCCTGGAAAGAGATTTAGTATTTTTAAAGAGATTCAGCATAGATTGTGTTCTGTGGTTTTCTTACAAGAGACACATTTGGGGCGAGAAACAAATGTGAAATTAAATTCTAGATATTATCCATTGTGATTCAATGCAGATTCCCCAATTAGAAGAGCTAAGGGAGTGGCAATAGGTTTTGCGAAAAATATAAGGTTTAAGTTAGAAGACAGACTGGTAGATCCTGAAGGGAGATTTCAGTTTCTGAAAGGAAAACTGCAAGAAATAGAATGTACATTAGCAAATATGTATTGCCCGCACAAGAAACCGGAAATATTCCTAAAAAAAATGGATTTCAAAAAAGGGAGTCCAATTGTGGCAGGAGATTTCAATCTCTGTACCTTTATATAATACGCCCCTCTTCTCCTTATCATATTACTATCCTCTGTTCCCAAATCTAATTTCTTTACCCCTCTGCTCCACCCCACAACCTGTACATCTCCCCCTCACTGCTATCATCTCCCTACTATTGCTCTCTTCACCTCCCCAAAATGCCTCTTCCACTCCTTCTCATTTTCCTCTCCTCCATTCCCAAAATCCATTCACTATATCCCTCTGCCCCTCCCAAACAATTGCATATTGTGTCCTCACTTCTTCCTTCGCCCCTCTATGGCACCCACCACCTCCTCCTATTACTCCACTCTCCCACTGACCCCAACACCTCCACTAGTAGTTTCTCACGCTCCTGCACATCCCGCTCCCATGCCACCTTTCTCACCCTTCTCCTCCTCCTAGCCGCGGGGGACATCTCCCCGAATCCTGGCCCTCCACCTCCCTCACCCGCTCAACACCCTCCCACCTCCACGTCCTACTGCAACCCCCACAACTTAGTATCTGTCCCCCTGCTCCCTAAAATCCCCCCCATTTTCATGTGCACTCCTGAACGCCCGATCGGTGTGCAACAAGCTTACCGCCATCCACGACCTCTTTGTTTCCCGCTCCCTCAACCTCCTAGCGATCACGGAAACCTGGATCCAGCCCACTGACTCTACCTCCCCTGCTGCACTCTCCTACGGAGGTCTCACCTGGACCCACTCACCCAGGCCTAACGGTCGCAAAGGTGGTGGAATTGGTCTGCTCCTGTCACCGCAGAGCACCTTCCGAGTCCTCCCAAACCCCCCCTCCCTATCCTTCTCCTCCTTCGAGGCCCACTGCGTCCGACTATTCTCCCCAACCCCCCTGAAGATTGCTGTGATATACCGGCCTCCTGGATCCATACCCCGCTTCCTGGATGACTTCTCCTCCTGGCTACCCTTCTTCCTCTCCTCTGAGCTACCCACCATCATCCTTGGGGATTTCAACATCCCTGTCAACCTCGACAACCCAGACACAGCCCGTCTCCTCCACCTAACCTCCTCCTTTGCACTTGCACAGTGCATACAATCCACCACCCACTCCGACGGAAATATCCTGGACCTTGTCTTCTCCAACCGCTGCGCTCCCCACAACCTCACTAACACCCCCTTCCCTCTCTCTGACCACAACCTGATCACCTTCTCTATCTCCTCGTCCTCCAACGCCTACCCCTCCAAATGTCACACTACTACCAGCCGTAACCTCCGCAACCTTAACCCTGCCTCCCTCCACTCTGCAGCTGATCAACTCCACGACCGCATCCTCCCCCTGTCCTGCCCTGACTTGGCTTTGACCGCCTACAACAATGCGCTCTCAACAGCCCTTGACTCACTAGCGCCTTTAACCACACGCAACATCAGACCCCGACCGCTCCAGCCCTGGCAGACTGATCACACCAAAACCCTCAAACGACAAAGTCGTGCCCTGGAGCGACTATGGCGCAAAACCAAATCCCAACAAGCCTTCACCCGCTACAAATCTGCCTTCCACACCTACACCTCCTCCCTCCATGCTGCCAAACAGGCCTACTTCTTGACCCTCATCAAGGCCCTCTCCTCCAATCCTCGCCAACTCTTCTCTGCCTTCAACTCTCTACTCTCTCCACCCCCACCTCCACCCAGCACCTCACTCACTGCCCTTGAGATTGCCAATCACTTCAAAAACAAGATTGACACAATTCGCAAGGACATTGCCGCAACTCACACACCCTCTCAAACCGTCCCCTCTCACACAGCTACCCCCTTATCCCCCCTCCCCCTTGACATAACCCGCAGGGACTTCGTCGCTGCTCAAACTCTCTCCAACCCCCTTCACCCTCACTCAGCTACCCCCTCATCACCCCTCTCCCACGGCCCCACCACTGCTCTGACCTCCTCTTCCACCCCACCCTACATTCCTCATACTGAAGCTCCCCCCACACTCCACACCTTTGACCTTACTACCATCGAGGAAGTCTCCAAGATCCTCTCTGATGCCCACCTCACCACCTGCCCCCTCGACCCTATTCCCTCACAACTCCTACGACCTTCCTCCTCCTCTATCCTACGCTCCCTCACCCACATCTTCAATCTCTCCCTCTCCTCAGGCACTTTCCCCTCCCCTCTGAAACATGCACACATCACCCCCATACTTAAAAAGCCCTCCCTGGACCCCAATGACCCGAACAACCTCAGACCCATCTCCCTGCTCCCATTTACATCTAAACTCCTCAAGCGCCTAGTCTACACCCGCCTATGCTCTCACCTCAACGACAACAACCTCCTCGATCCCCTACAGTCTGGCTTCCGTCCCCTACACTCCACCGAAACTGCCTTACTCAAACTCTCCAACGACCTGCTAACCGCCAAAGCTAATGGCCACTATTCAGTGCTCCTACTCCTTGACCTCTCTGCGGCCTTCGACACAGTCGACCACCCCCTCCTCCTCAAAAAACTACACTCCCTCGGCCTCAGAGATTCTGCTCTCTCCTGGCTCTCATCCTACCTGTCACAACGCTCCTTCAGCGTTACCTATAATGCTACCACCTCCCCCTCACTCCCCCTCTCTGTTGGGGTCCCTCAAGGCTCTGTCCTTGGGCCCCTTCTCTTCTCCATCTATACCTCCTCCCTTGGCCAACTCATACACTCTCACGGCTTCAACTACCACCTCTATGCCGACGACACACAAATCTATCTCTCAACCCCCCACCTCACCCCCTTGGTCTCAGCCCGAATCACACACCTACTGAGTGACATATCAGACTGGATGTCGCTCCACTTCCTTAAATTGAACCTCTCCAAAACCGAATTTCTTGTCTTCCCCCAGCCCGGACACCACCCCCCATTGATTTCTCCGTCACATCCAACAACGCTACCATCAAACCTGCCCTGCAGGCCAGAGTACTGGGTGTCATTCTGGACTCCAACCTATCCTTCCAGCCCCAAGTCCAATCTTTAACAAACTCGTGCAGACTCCACCTCCGCAACATCGCCAAAATCCGCACGTTCCTAACCCCAGAAACCACTAAACAGCTCATCCACTCTCTCATCATATCACGACTCGACTACTGCAACTCCCTCCTCACTAGCCTGCCTCTCCGCTGGCTATCCCCGCTTCAGTCGATCCTGAATACGGCTGCCAGACTCATTCACCTTTCCAACCGCTCTGTCTCCGCCACCCCCCTCTGCCAATCCCTCCACTGGCTTCCGATTGCGCAACGGATCAAATTCAAAATCCTAACGCTGACGTACAAAGCTGTCCACCATACTGCCCCGAACTACATCACTGACCTAATATCCAAGTACCGCCCAGCACGCACGCTCCTCACAAGACCTCCTTCTCTCTAGTTCCCTGGTCTCCTCCTCCCATGCCCGCCTCCAGGACTTCTCCAGGGTGTCACCCATCCTCTGGAACTCCCTGCCCCAACCCATCAGATTATCACTTACTCTCCTCTCCTTTAGGCGCACCCTGAAAACCCATCTCTTCAGGGAAGCCTACCCCACCCCCTGCTAACTTGCCGACCTCCTCCACTCTTCCTACCACTCCATCCCCCACAGCTATCTCCTCCTGTGCCACCATCCCCTCCCTCCTAGATTGTAAGCTCGAAAGAGCAGGGCCCTCGAACCCCTCGTGTATCACATTGTATTGGTATTGTTCTGTCACATGGTCTGTCCCCCTTTGTAATGTACAGCGCTGAGCGAACTATTGGCGCTTTATAAATACTGTATAATAATAAAAAATAATAATAATCTCTGTATGGACCATCAGATAGACATGACATCTCCTGTGCAGAGAGAGGAAAGTAGATCTCTGAGATCCTTGAAAAAAATGATATTCCAATGCCAACTTGTGGATATATGGAGAATTAAGCACGTGAAGGACAGAGATTATATGTTTTACTCCCATGCACATGAGATGTATTCAATATTGGACTATATATTGCTGGAACAATGACTTATTGAGTCTTTGGTCAAAGTAAAAATAGAAGTGATGTCAATATCGGACCATGCTCTGGTCACAATGCAATTATTATGGGGAGAGGAGCCGAAAGGGGGAAAAGTATGGAGGTTGAATGAGACACTCCTCCAGGATCAAGAGATGGATCAAAAAATTAAAAAAGAAATAGAGCAATTTTTTGAAAAAAATTATTCTGGGGAAGTGCCTTTAGCAATGGTTTGGGAGGCTCATAAGGCCTATATTAGAGGAATCCTGATAGCGATTGGAGCAAAGAAGAAGAGGGAAAGAAGAGAAAAAATGAATGCGCTTCTTGGGGAACTCTGTGAGCTTGAGCAGACACATAAATATAGAGTAACAAGAGATTATGCAGAGGGTAATAAAAGAGAATTAAATTATTTTCTGGAAGATAAGAGAAGAGTGTTTAATAAAATGATAAGTGAGAGATATAGATGGGGAGACAGGCCAGGAAAGTATTTGTTCAATTGTTTTTTATTGAAAATTTGAGACATGGTAACAAGAAACGGTTCAATCAACAAATTAAACATTACACAATGAATATGCAAAATAGAAACCCCACCATTTGGCTGGGGAAATAGTTAGCATTAGTTAACTTAACCTGAGAAGATTTTTGGGTGAAAGAACCGCAATCCTTCGTATAGTTAATATAAACAAGGGGAATAACAGGTAGGGAAAGGAGGTAAAAAAGGGGTTAAGGGAAGGGAGGGAGATAGGTAGGGTAATACCACCATACCAGTCTAGTGCAGAGAGTTCAGAAAGTTCAAGTTTCGTACATATAAGTCATCAACATATTACAGAACAGTTCGGGTTTCGTAGCCATCTAGCCCATTGGAATTGGAACTTATGGTATGAAAAGTTATTAAGGGTCGATCTTCTCTCCATATCACATTGGACGTTGAGGTCCACCATCAGCGAGGTAATAGAGGGAGTTTTAGTAGAGTTCCACAATCTAGTGAGATTGATTTTAGCTGTTGCTAGTGTGTGAATAACAGTGCGGGAATCATTTGGGAACTGATCAATTCCTATGTGAAGTAATGCAAGGGCAGGGTCGGGAGCTACTGAAGAATCAGTTAGTGTTGAGATCAAGTGAAACAAACTATTCCTGTAAGATCTGATGGATTTGCACGTCTAAAGTATATGGAGAGTTGATCCTATGTCTCTGCACTGTCTCCAACACGCCGCGGAGTGCTGAGGATAGAATAGGGAGAGCTTAACTGGTGTGAAGTACCATTGGTGCAAAATTTTTATATATGATTCCCAGTGGGAGCTACACCGGGAAGCTTTATAGGTAATGGTAAAGGATTTTTCCCATGTGTGTGACGGAATATGTTGAGAGAAAAGTTTCTCCCAGTTGATTAGGGAAGTTGTTAATAGGGAGAATTGAGAGTTGGTAATATACGTGTAAAAAGTAGAAATTCCTTTCCGTGGGTATTGTGTTTTATTGAAAAAATTGTACGCTACGGTAGGGATGTTCAACATAAGTGGGAGCTTTGTTTTTTGTAGGGAGTGTGCAATTCTCAAGTACGTAAAGTGTTCCGTATCAGGAAGATTAAATTTCCTTTGTAGAGTGGAGAAAGAATCTAAGGTTTCATCTGTATATAAGTGCTGTAAGTGGGTGATTCCTCGTTGTTCCCACTGTAATAGGTTTAAAAAGGGAATTATGATTCGGAGAGTGGCAATAGGGGTAGGTAGTGATGTGGTTTCATTCGAAGTGCAACTTATGAGATCATACCATGCCTGTAAAGATGCCCGAATACAAGGATGATTAAATATGGTGGTGGTCTGGAGCATTCGCGGTAGAAATAGAATATCTCGAGATGAGAGCGGGGTGTGCGGGATAGTTTCCATAGTTGATCATGTTTTCTCCTGATTAGGGTGCCACCAGAAATAAATCTGGTCTAGCAGGGCTGCAGTATAGTATGCTAGTTTGGTGAAAGCTAGAGACGCTTACCATCAGTGAGGGGAATCCTGAGAGGAGTCTGTTCTTACAGGATCGGTTGATCCCTAAAGCGAGCTGGCCCTGTGGGGTCTAAGTAAGGAGGTGAGGGGGCATTTCGGATATTGAAGGATTGGCACGTGTGAATCACATACACAGCACGATATTTGCATGAAGAGTGAGTGGGAGGACCACTATAAGCATCGTGTTTTTTGGAAATTTTGGAACTAATTATTTGTTCACAGTTGGTGTGCACTATTGTGTTTTTTTCACATTATTCAATTAGGGTTTTATATTTCACCATGTGCATTGGATATTCCCTATGAGAGGGAATTCACGCATGACACTATTTATTTATTGATTTATTTTTGTAAATTTCCCTGATGTGCACATTAAGGGGATGGTTTAATATGTATTAAGTTTGTGTATTTCAATCACCTATTCACTTATTTTTAGTATTGTTAGCGCTACACTGTTTATTTTAATAATTTCATGAATTGCCAATGAATACGGTTGAAAGCTTTTTCTGCGTCTAGGGACAGAAATATGGAGGGTTGTTTAGTGTGGTCTAGTTTGTGGAGGAGGGATAGGAGTCTTCTGGTAACAGATATTTGTATGCCTTGCGAGCCAAATTATATCCACCCAATAACAACCTCCCAAGATCACCAAAAAATGGACACAAACTGTCCCAAATGTAAATAGGATCGCAAACACTCAACACACAACTACCTCTGTGTCCATAAAGTTAATAATTCATAATGTGTTGCGCTCCCGGTATTAATCTCTATTGTGTTAATAATTCTATTTACCCATGGTAAACATATATATAATCAAGTGATATACAAAAATATATGAAAATGAAATTATATATGGTAATGCAAAAAAATTTTTTTTATATTATCCACTAATATAAAAAATATGTAAATGTGAAAATAATATCCCCAAAGAAATACGTGATATGATGTGTACTTGAAAATAAATATATATAAATCAATATAACATCATGATTGGTGAATAATCAAAAAATGTGAAATATATAAAAAAAATAAAAATGAAATATAGATATATATATACTGTACATAAATAAATAATTAATTTGTGGTAATAATGTCCTTTAAATTCAGTGACTTTGTGCTTGATTAAATCTTGACTTGGTGACTAATTCGTGACTCTCTTTGAATCCTTAATTAGTGAAGATGTATGCTCACCTCCTTATTAGCCTGCAATTAGGCTATACACACTTGTGGTTCACCTCCTATGGAACCTGCTTAGATGGAATTCCTCCTTTACAGATTGTGAAATGTGGATATCCGTTATCCTTATCAAGCCCATATGGGATTGATCACTCTTTCCGATACTCAAATTCCCTTATGCTTTCCTCTCCATGCGTTTCTCCATATGTGGGGACAAATTGCCAAACATAGTGTTTTATCCTTATAAAAAGATTTCTGCTTTATTGCTTCCAACAGGTACACTCACATATATTGTATGAGGTATAAGATAAATTGCGCAGCACGTGTAATCCGCCAGCCGTTGAGTCATGCACCCGCCGTCTGTCAAACAATCCGGCTTTCTCCAAGTGACATGCAGCCCCACCCCTACGCGTTACGCCACTGGTCACGTGGCTTCATCAGGGGGTTGTGATAGGAGTCTTCTGGTGGCGTCAGGTGCCTGGTGACCTGGGATGAATCCTACTTGGTCTGGGTGGATTAACATAGGCAGGAGGGGTAGGAGTCTTTGAGCTGCTATTTTAGCGTAAAGTTTGATGTCCGTGTTTAATAGTGAGATTGGTCTATAGTTCTGAGTTAGTTGGGAGTTTTTGCCTGGTTTTCGGATGGTCGTGATTATGAATTGTAACATTTATTTCGGAAATGTACCCACGGAGGCCCCATGGTTAAAAAGAGTAGAGAGATACGGAGCCAGTGTCAGAGCAAAGGTTCTATAAAATTCATTAGTAAAGCCCTCAGTACCCGGGGATTTGTTGAGAGGCAATAATTGAATGGTTTTTCCTACTTCCAAAGGGGATATTGGGGTAGATATTGACTCGAGTTGCGCTGGTGTAAGATGAGGAAGATTCGTATTGTCTAAAAATTTTTGTATGGCGGTGAAAGTTGGTTGAGATGTATGTGGATCATCTTTGATGTTATATAATGTCGTGTAGTAGTCCGCAAACGCATTGACTATATCTTGCGGGTTCGTGAGGGAGGATTGTGTGGTAGGGTGTTGGATGGAAGAGATTTTAGCTTTAAGGCGTTTTTGTTTAATTGTTTTGGTTAAGAGTGAGTTCGCTTTATTGGCGAGAGAGTAGAATCGTGCTTTTGTTTTTTGTAAGTTAAGGTCATAGTTGTGCAGTAGGAGTATACGGAGTTTGTTCCTATCAGAGGTGAGAGATGCGGTTGTGGAGGGAGAGGGATTTTGTTTATTGGATTCTTCTTTAAGTTTTATAGATGTTAACCATTTGCCGCCCGGCCTATAGCCGTTTGGCGGCTGCAAAAATGCATTAGCTTCCCGGGGTGTATGCCATTTGGCGTCCTCCCGCACATGCGCAGTTCGCGCAGTTGCAGAGCCGCGCAGCGGTGCGTACCTTGGACACGTCCGATGACAGATCTGAGTACCGGCCCCTGTTGCCGGTACCATGTGATCTGCTGTGACCAATCACAGCAGGTCACATGACAGTTGTATACAATGGATGGCTTCATTCATGCCATTAATTGTATACTAGTGTCTAGCTGTGAATGGTCACAGCAGGTCACATGCACGTCATGTGATTAGCTGTGGCCAAATCACAGCTAAGCACAAAAAAAAAACCTGAATGAATCGATGTCATTCAGGTAAATGCTTGCTTATAGCAAAGTAATTCTTTGCTATAAGCAAATTGTGTAAAAAAAAAAAAAAAATACTGATCACTTCCCCAAAGTAGTACAATGTTACTATGGTAACATTGTACTACTTTGGTCATAGTAAAATATGAAAAAAAATCTTTAAAAAAATAAAAAAAAGTAATAGAAAAATTAAAAATAAAAAAATTAATTTTTTTTTTTTTTTTTCATACTGTCACCAGTCAGTGTCCCTGTTCACCGCCATGCCAGTTATATGATGACGCTGTACTGCACTGGTGACAGTATGTAAAAAAAAAAATAGTGAAAATAATTTTTTTTTCATTTTCGGAAAAATTATGACAAAAAAATACAACTTCAAAAAACTCGCCATGCCTCTTATGAAGTACGTCGGACTGTCTACTCTACAAAAAGGGGTCATTTGGGGATATCTGTACTATTCTGACATTCTTGGACCTCAAGAAATTAGATTGGCCGTCAGTACTTCAGGATTGATCAATATTCAAATCTATACCATAGTTTGTGAACTCTATAACTTTCCTACAAACTAAATAATACATCCTAATTTGGGTTATTTTCACCAAAGACATGTAGCAGAATACATCTTGGCCTAAATTTATGAAGAACAATTATTTATTTGTAAACTTTTATAACAGAAACAAAGAAAAACGTTTTTTTTTTTTTCAAAATTTTTGGTCTTTTTTTGTTAATTTAGCAAAAAATAAAAACCCCAGCGGTGATTAAATACCACCAAAAGAAAAGCTCTAGTTATGTGAAGAAAATAACATTTTAGTTTGGGTACAATGTTGTATGACCGCGCAATTGTCATTCAAAGTGTGAGAGTGCTGAAACCTGAAAAATGGCCTGGACAGGAAGGTGTAAAATTGCCCGGTATTGAATTGGTTGAGTTGGTCAATTTGCTGTGATCGGATTTTGTTTATGCGTGAGTTAAGTTGGATAAGAATACCTCTCATATAGGCTTTGTAAGTGGTCCACAGTGTGGATATGGATATATCGGGTGTGTCATTGCATTCAAAAAATACCTTATGGGCATCTAACAGGTACTTCTGGTTATCAGGGCTTTTCAGAATTGTTGAGTTCAGTTTCCAGATGCGTGGGATTGAGGAGTGTTGATTGCCATCCAGGGTTATGTTGATTGGACTGTGGTCCGACCAGGTTATACTGCTGATAGTGGACAAGGTGACATGTTGTAGGGTCCATTTGTTTGTAATAAAAAAGTCAATTCTGGAGGACAGGTGGGGAGGGGAAAAATGTGTAGTCTCTTTCCGTGCCATGTTGACATCGCCAAATATCGAAAAGATCATGGGTATGCAGAAAGCTGTTGAAGCCCTGGTTAGAGGATCATTTGGTCGAGGAAGAGTCCAGAGATGGATTTCCAATGATGTTGAAGTCACCTCCAATGATGAGTCTACCTCGTGTTTGAGAAGAGATAGCGGAGTAGAGTTTCTTGTAAAATCTCATTTGCTTGGTGTTACGGCCATAAACGTTGACCAGAGTATATGGAATACTGTTGATTGTGCAGACTAGGATATGGAAATCGACCTTGAGCGTCCGCTAACTCAGACATGAGCTGGAATTGTGCAGAATCTTTGATAGCTGTAATGACGACATTTTTTTTTCTGGATTGTTAGCCATATAGATGTGACAAAATCCATGTAAGGTCAATTTGGGAGATTTGGCAGATGCTAAATGCGTCTCTTGTAGAAAGAGAACATCGGCGTGGAGCTTGCAGGTCTCTTTTTGAAGCATTGATCTCTTAAATGGAGAGTTCAGGCCGCGGACATTGAGAGATGTGATATTAATCATCCTGAGAATTATAGAGTCGATTAATGATGTCGGTTCTTGAGAATGTGGAAGAAGTTGGAGATAAGCGGTCCTGAGCATGATAATTCGAGAAAGATGGCAAGGTAGTGACGTCTTGAGTGAAGCTTTAGAGGTTGTGTTCCGAAACAACAAACATGTTGCACTATACAAGTTGCTTCAGACGTGCGACTGGTGGTAAGAAAAGAGAGTACGGAGGGGTAAAAAAAACTTGCGCAAAACACAAGAAACATGAGTAGCAGTGATTGCCACTGCAAAACATGGGGGTGCGATTTGGCGTTGACCATGATAGAGGTCATACCGAACTTGCACTTGGATCAACAATATACTTGAGGGAGGCCGTTCGCCAGTATTGTATTTGTCAGGTTACAGTGCCCGAGGTGGTACAGTTGGAGTACTTGAGGATGTACCGAGACGGGATCATTCTGCTTCCATTTGTTGGCTGTTATGAAAGGCGGATCGTGGGGGTTCCAGGAATTTAGCAAGTCGATGCCAGCCTCCAGATTTTTAACAGTGTATATTCTGCCATGTTGCTTAACCATCAGTTTTGTAGGGAAGCCCCATTGGTAACTTATACCATGGTTACGGAGGGCTTTAGTGACAGTTACCAGCTTTTTACGGTTAGAGAGCGTAGCTTTTGACAGATCTGCGTATAACCTGATGTTTGCATGAGAAGGCGGGAGTGGTGGGGGATTTCTGGCTGCAGACATTATTCTTTCTTTTACGTGGTAAAAGTGGATGCGGGCCAGTACATCTCTCGGGATAGAAGCTGAGAGAAAGGATGGTTTGGGTATCTGATGCGCTCGATCTATGGCTAGCTCTAAATCTGAGATAGACGGGAGCAGGTGTTTCATGTATTGCTGGATGTATGAGGGTAGTGCGTCATTTGTGATATTCTCAGGTATCCCCCTCAGTTTAATATTGTTGCGTCTCGAGCAATCTTCCAGGTCTGCTAACTTTAAATTTATTTGCTCAAGATCCGTAGTGTGGTCTGCATGTGCGTCAATTAGGTCATTATGTGCTGAGATCAAATCTCCCATTCTCGTTTCAACATGGTGTATTCTATGGTCTTGTTTTTGAACCACATTGGAGATCTGAGATAGAGATGTTAGGTCGCTGTGCAGCGTTTGACGCAAGGATAGTAACATATTTTTCATGCAGATTTCTGTAATGGGCTGATCTCACGCTGGGAATGATTCTATCTCTGAGGGTTCTGCATTGATCTGGAGTGATAGTGGGAAGGGTGGTGGGCTTTCAGAAAAGGAATCCCCCTCCAAGCGTGGTCTCGACTTTGCTGGGCTACTAGTAGTGGGTGAGAGTGGAGGAGATGACTCACCCGGGTCCCCAGGGTATGGAGAAGCTCTCAGCCGAACATCTGGGTGCTGGGCTGTGCTGTCTCCCTCCTTGCTGCTGTGCCTGCTTGTCAGAGAGCCGGCGCCATCTTGGATTTCGGCCAGGAAGAAACTTGTCAGTTTCCCTGGTGGTCCAGGGGTTTTGCAGTGGCGTGGCATTGTTCTTGAGGGTTGTACACCCTTCATGTGTGCAGCTGTCCGGGATAGAAACCTCATGGCCGGTGAGTGCCGCTGTGTTACTGGCGCTGGGACGGAGTGGGTCTCAAGCCGCGTCCATCCGTGAGCCGGCCGCACATGCGCCCCCCAGGAAAGTATTTAATGAGGGTTTAGAGAAAACAAAATCCAGGAACTAAATAGAGAAAATAAGAGATCCCAAAGGAGAATTGGTGTATTCAACTAAAGATATAGCTAAAGTGTTTGGGGAATAATATTATATAAATTATTATAGTATTCTTTAACCCCTTCACGCCTAAGGGTAAAACAAATCTAAATGCCTAAGCACAATTCTGCACCGTTGACATGTGATAGCAAAACCGTACATATCATCACAACTACTTTGCACATCCAGGTGGATTATACCTTGATTTTTTCAGGACAAATTGGGCTTTCATTTGGTGGTAAATGGTAATGGATATCTCCTGATTTTTTTTTTATTATCAAAGGAAAACTGGCCAAAAATAGTAAAAAAAATCCTTTTATTTTAATTTAGCTATGTGTTTCTTGTTATGACCATAACCTACCACCAAAGAGAAACCCAAAATAAATTCTCCAGCTCTTGACGATCGCAGCGATACCATATATGTGTATGTTATTTGTTGTTTGTACCCTTAGTACAGCCCAGAAACCATAGTGCGCATTTTGTTTTTGTCTTTTTTTTTTTTTTTTTACCTAAAACACACTGACACTAACTGACACTGACATTAAGATTAACTGACACTGATACCAATTTTTTTTAAATCCTGACCTTGACTTTTGACCCTGACCTTTGACCTTGACCCTGACCTTTGACCTTGACCCTGACCTAAACACTAACCCTGGCACTGAACTAGATCAAACCTTGATCTAGGTATTTTTTTTTATTTTTTCTTTTATTTTTTTAATATTTATTTATCTTTTTTTTTTTTTTTTTTTTTACAAACTTTTTTTTTTCCTTCTCTCTGACAGGAGTTCGAGAGATACAATGTATCTCTCTTCTCCATTCATAGAGAGAGAGAGAGAAAAAAAACAAGGGGGCCGGGCTGCACAGTGACTGATCACTGTGATAGCCAATCAGAGGCTATCACAGCGATCATGTGACCCGGAACCGGGAGTCCCGGGTCCCGATCGTTAGAACGGGACCCGGTGCTCTCAGTGACACCGCGGTCTCGGTGCTGGGAGCGCGCTGAGGGGCGCGCTCCCAACACAAAGACAGGTACGCAAATATGCGGCCCCACGGAAAAAAGCCCAGGTCCGTGAGGCCGCATATTTGTGTTACGTCGGCGTCAAGGGGTTAAAGTTCTATAAAGATGGAGTAGGAAAAATAGAAAAAAGATAGTCATACTTAAAAAATGCGGGATTACCGAAATTATGTGAGGAACAATTAAAAACTCTCAAATTAGCAATAGCCCATGAAGAAATACAACTAGCACTAAAAAGTACTGCATCTGGGAAAAGTCCTGGTCCAGATGGATATTCTGTGAGGTATTATAAAAAATATAAAGAACTATTAGTACCCAAATTGAGGATATATATGAATGCATTGGCGGGAGAGATGGAAATGAGGAGAGAATACCTACAAGCAAACAAAAAGAAAAAAGCCACCTAATTTGACATGTATATCCGTGTCATAGTGGTATTTCCATCTCACTTACAATATAAATGTGGATTTATAAACCTAAGATACTAAATAGAAAAAATGGCAGTATGACAAGTGCAGCACTGCCTGCAAAAAGTGGTTAATTGAAAACCCATGCGGAGTAATGTAACTGTATGGATAGTAGCTACAAAAATATTTTATTTGATCACATAGATCATAAAGAGGTTAGACATTGACACAGTGAACAAATCATAATAAAATCAAAAAATTAAAAAACATTTGGCATCTTCAAATCTGGTTGTTTGTCGGCAAAAAGGAATCCATATAAGGCAATGAAGTTCCCTAACCACATAATCAAAGATTTCCATATGGTTCCACATGGTATCTGGATAGGGAGATCATTCTTCAGAAATATTCTTTGGTAAACACCACAATAAATGGAATGACTTCCTATAATGAAAACCAAAGAGGGATAATTGTAGTGGAAACATAAAAAATATATACACTGATCATGTACTAAAACAAGATAACATACTTGGTAAACTAATAATTCCATTACCTTCTCATGAGCTTGACCATCATAAAAAAATTAATGTAGAGCCTTCCTGGGTGACCACCCCAAATGGAAATTAATCCACAATAGCAAGTGATTCTAGGAATGTGTAAATATAAATCATGAATAACAAACAAAATACCTGAATAGAATAAATATAAGGGTAAAAAAATATATTACCATATATAAGATCAAGGAGACTCCACCTCACTTGAAATGGGATCAGGTCTTTGTGTTTCTGATGATGAATATGGGGGTGGAAAACCAGGTGGTCTATACATATAAAATCCAGGCAGGTTATAGCAGGCAGTATGTACCTGAATATATATACCCAAAGCAGGGTTTCCAAAAATTGCTCTTACTGAGAAAAAATGTGGTTCCTTTAAGATATATATGAGACTGATATCACGTCACAGCACATTTGTAGCGTAATATAAACGTATTCCTCCAATAGGAGTTCAAAAATTCCCCCAAAAGAGGGGCTTATGGGCACATGATTCCCAATGTACAGAGTATACTCCCCGTATAAAAATAGCGATTGAGGCTATCTAAGCCAAACAAGCTAATAACTTGCAACCGGTGTAAGTGAGCCGTGACTCTAAGTCGCCATGAACGGGCTGCTTAGGATGATAGCCTCATCGTGGTCTTGATGCCTCGTGCCTTTCCAATATGGAGCTGAAGCAAACTGCTTTTTCCCTCCTCGTGGGCACCGCACCCTATGAAGACGCCGAGCGTAATGATGTCATCACGTTGATGCGTTTCATCCGCCAATCACCTCAGACTTCGTCAGAACTGGGAGGGGACTTCTCTTCCATTGCGTTATATAGTGCCTTAATTGCACATAATTGTCACCCTCTTGTGTTGAAAAATCATCACTACATTAAAATCCAAAATTACATAAAAAGACAAATAATTAATAGTGACATTGCAAGGAAGGCCTTATTCAAAAGAAAAAATCTTCAAGTAGATTATCAAGTGAAAAATTGGAAAAAAGGAATATAATTCCATAGACTCAAATGGCAGTGTGGGCATATCCTCTTTCTCTCTTTCATTCCTTTTCTTATTCTCATTTGTAATGTCTCTCAGATGTTCACCAATCCTGGTTCTAAGAGTCCTTTTGGTTTTCCCTATATACATCTTTTTACATGGACATTCTATCATATAGATTACTTTATTACTAGAACAATTGATAAAATTTCTTGTTTGAAACACCTGGGATTCATCTGCATTAAAGAACTGATTGGTCTTATGTACATATGGACAAATTTGACAATGGCCACACGGAAACATGCCATTTATACGGTTTTGCCTAGTTAACCAATTTGTTTGGGGGACCCTTTGAAATTCGGACTGTACTAAAATATCATTTAGGTTATGGGCTCTTTTAGCTACCATATGTAGACTTTCAATAAGAAAAATTAATAATAGCGCCTATGGTCAAAATTATATAACTTACTAATAGTGTACCAGCTGCAAAAAATCACCATATATAAAGTGTACCAATAAATAAATAATTTGCGCTAGTAAATGTGTATAAAAAGAAATCATCAAATCATAAGTCCAGAAAAAAATATATATATGCCAATACCACAAAAAAAAAAAATAAAAAAACTTTTAAGTGCAAAAAACTTTTGTGCAAAAAAAGTGTCTAAATATGAAACATTTTCACCAAAAAACCTTGATAATATAATGGCAGATCATCCATAAATATATCTTCAGAAACGGAAACTCTGCAACACACCGATCCTCATCGATCGAAATAACAGGATGAAAAACTTTGTAGTTAATTGAAAATCCACTTCTCCAATAGATAAAGGACCACCTTCAAACGTATCCATGGGGGGAAATGCCAAGCACTCGAGAGAAACAGAAAGACTTCATGGTGCAATATTATAAAAACCAATTCCTTTATTAGGTACTCATTGCACTTACTCAAGAGGTGTCCCAGCCGACACCAGCATCAACAGCATAACAGCAATCACATACACGAGCCTGGCTACGCAGCACATGCGCAGTAGCTGGCAGCCAAAAACGTAATGACGTCACATCAATCAAGCTCCGCCCTACGCGTTTCGTCATCGACGTCCTCACGGAGCGGATAGATGTGAGACGTCTCAACCTCCTTAAATATTCACTCACAGGAAACGAACAGCTGACATCAATGGGGAATCAAGCAAAGCAAGCCGCCCCACAGATGACAGGAGTCCACAAAGGATATACAATGTATCCAATATATTTGCCATCACAAGCAAAAAAAACTTTAAAACAAGAGAACAAAAATAGAATAAAAAGAAATTTGAATAAAACACTAATGATAAATAAATTAAATAAGTAAATACATTAGCGGGCCAGCACCCTCTAAGACTGTGTTTCAAAAAGGGAACTTAAAGGGCCAGTAACACTTTCAACACAAATAAATGGGAACTCTAGTAATAATACAAAAATAATGCAAAAATTGTACAAAAAACATACAATCTTCCATATATCATCTTTAAACAGTTGCCTATATAAAAGTATACTTAAAATAACATAAAAATTAAAAATTTGTGAGAAAACAATTCAAATCTATATCGACATTTAACCCAAATGGTTGCAAGGAATTTAGTTCATAAATCCAAAACGTCTCTTTTTTGGAAATCTCATTAACCAAATCCGAGCCCCTCCAATGGGGTTTTACCATCTCGATCCCATAAAAGGTAAGTAAGCTCGGATCACAATTATGTACCAATTTGAAATGTTTGGATACACTGTTTATCAAATCCTTTTACTATGTTTCTTATATGTTCGCCTATTCTTGTTTTTAAACATCTCCCAGTTCTCCCAATATATCTCAAATGACATGGACATTCTAAAACATAAATCACATGTGTAGAATTGCATGTAATCAGGGATTTCCAAAAAAGAGACGTTTTGGATTTATGAACTAAATTCCTTGCAACCATTTGGGTTAAATGTCGATATAGATTTGAATTGTTTTCTCACAAATTTTTAATTTTTATGTTATTTTAAGTATATTTTTATATAGGCAACTGTTTAAAGATGATATATGGGAGATTGTATGTTTTTTGTACAATTTTTGCATTATTTTTGTATTATTACTAGAGTTCCCCTTTATTTGTGTTGAAAGTGTTACTGGCCCTTTAAGTTCCCTTTTTGAAACACAGTCTTAGAGGATGCTGGCCCGCTAATGTATTTACTTATTTAATTTATTTATCATTAGTGTTTTATTCAAATTTCTTTTTATTCTATTTTTGTTCTCTTGTTTTAAAGTTTTTTTTGCTTGTGATGGCAAATATATTGGATACATTGTATATCCTTTGTGGACTCCTGTAATCTGTGGGGCGGCTTGCTTTGCTTGATTCCCCATTGATGTCAGCTGTTCGTTTCCTGTGAGTGAATATTTAAGGAGGTTGAGACGTCTCACATCTATCCGCTCCGTGAGGACGTCGATGACGAAACGCGTAGGGCGGAGCTTGATTGATGTGACGTCATTACGTTTTTGGCTGCCAGCTACTGCACATGTGCTGAGTAGCCAGGCTCGTTTATGTGATTGCTGTTATGCTATTGATGCTGGTGTCGGCTGGGACACCTCTTGAGTAAGTGCAATGAGTACCTAATAAAGGAATTGGTTTTTATAATATTGCACCATGAAGTCTTTCTGTTTCTCTCGAGTGCTTGGCATTTCCCCCCATGGATACGTTTGAAGGTGGTCCTTTATCTATTGGAGAAGTGGATTTTCAATTAACTACAAAGTTTTTCATCCTGTTATTTAGATCGATGAGGATCGGTGTGTTGCAGAGTTTCCGTTTCTGAAGATATATTTATGGATGATCTGCCATTATATTATCAAGGTTTTTTGGTGAAAATGTTTCATATTTAGACACTTTTTTTGCACAAAAGTTTTTTGCACTTAAAAGTTTTTTTATTTTTTTTTTTTGTGGTATTGGCATATATATATTTTTTTCTGGACTTATGATTTGATGATTTCTTTTTATACACATTTACTAGCGCAAATTATTTATTTATTGGTACACTTTATATATGGTGATTTTTTGCAGCTGGTACACTATTAGTAAGTTATATAATTTTGACCATAGGCGCTATTATTAATTTTTCTTATTTTTAGTAATTTCTCTTTTTAGAGGGATTTTATAATTGGCAGCCATGGATATTTTTGGATATATGGAAAAAAGAAAAGTTGATCTTAGTGAAGTTTTCAATCCCATGGGTATTTCAAATAGTATGAATTTAGAAGAAAATTTCAAAAGTTTAAAATATCTTTTGGAGAAGCAAATTAAAATATGGTGGGATGTGAATACTTTGGAACTCTATCTAAAAGAGAAAATTACTCCCAGGAGGTTGAGATGGGATATACCTGCCAATGATGGGATGGATGATCGAGAATTAGTAGATGAGTGGTTTCAGTTTTTTAACCATTGTGAAAGCAGTTTATTGGAATTAATTATAAAAAGGCGACAGGTTAAATTGAGGAAAGTAGACTTTAAAATTAAAGAGTTGAAGGATGTGATGTTACCTTTTGCAGATACCAATGATTATAAAGATCGATCAAAGAATTTACAGGATCATATTGTTAAAGTCGATAAGGATACTAAAAACAAAAAGGTTAAAAAATATAAAAGAGACACTGAAGATTATAGGAATAATAGAGTGTATAAATGGCAAGATAAGATCACTACAGATGGGTGTGACTCCCAACTTTCTACACCTGAAAAAATTATTATACCTAATTTAAAATCCCCAACGGTTAATCAAACCACTATATCTCCTCCTAAACAAAAAGTGACATTTCAGAATTCTGGCAATAGAACACCTGAAAATGTTCATGATAAATCACCTCATCAATATGAATATAGTGGTAGACCTTCAAGAGGTTTTTCCAACTATAGAGGTCAAGGTGGATATAGGGGTAATGGATATAGGAGAGGAGGTTATCAAAACCAAAATTTTTTTCCATCGAGGGGGGTTTTTCATACCATCACCGGGGGTGGAATATGGCACCAAGGGGTTACAGACCACAGGAGAAAGATTGGAGAGAACAAGGGAATTATGGCAGAGAAGAGGGAATAAGAAATACAGAGGCAAAAGAGGAGAAAGGAGACAAAAAGAGAATAATAGGGGCAGGAATCTATAACTTGAGTGATGTTACTTTTTCTGAAAAAGAAATTAAAGTTTTGGACCTTGGTTTGAAATATATACCTAGGACGAATTTAAATAAATTCGATGTTTTTATTGATTTGCAAAAATTTGTGAGAAAACTTAATATTAAAAATTTTTTTGAATTGAATAAATCTCAAGGAAACAATCCTACTTCATCTTCTCATGGTTTTCAAAATAGTGGTTTAAAAAATGCTTCTACATTTAACCCTAAGATTTCTGGTAATGCTTTTCTGGAGGTATTTAAAAATATGGTAGAAAATGAGATTAAGAGTATTAATGTTAAAAATTCGTACTGTATTCCACCAGATATAAAATTGGGTATTGATGATCTTGAAAAGAGAAAGAATATAGTAATTAGAAGTGCTGATAAAGGGGGAAGTATTGTTGTTTTAAATAAGAATGACTATGAAAAAGAAATGAAGAGATTATTACAATCTGAAGATACATATAAAATTTTGCAAAAAAATCCCACTAAGAAACTTAAATTACTACTTAAGTGTATTATTTACAAAGGAAAAGAGTTGGGGGTATTAACTGAAAAAGAAGCAAAATATTTATTGATTAAACATCCGAAAATACCTACTATATACTATTTACCAAAAATACACAAAAATAAGGAGAACCCACCGGGGAGACCCATTGTGAGTGGGATAAATTCTTTATTTGCAAGAGTTGGTGAATATGTTGATACTTTTCTGAAAAACATTGTTATGACAAATAGGGCTTTTCTGAGAGATGGTGGACATCTTATTAACATCCTTAAAGAATTACATAATGTTGATAATTGTATGTTGGTTACTATAGATGTAGAATCTTTATATACTAACATCGATCAAAATGATGGAATTAATGCAGTAAAATGGGCCCTTAAACATAAATCACTCCTGAAAAGATCGCAGAGGAAATTTGTTGTTGAATTACTTGAATTTGCGATGAATAACAATTTCTTTTGGTACAACAACACTTTTTTTCAGCAATGTAAGGGTGTTGCCATGGGAGCTAAGTATGCTCCCAGTGTGGCAAATCTGGTAATGGATAAATGGGAGGAAGAAAGTATTTTCAATAAATGGCCAGAGATGGCGCTATACAAGAGGTATATTGATGACATTATAATGGTATGGGATGGATCCAGAGAAAAGCTCGATTCCTTTATGGAATATATTAATATGAACCGCTATGGATTGAGATTCACTGTTATGAGTGATTTTGAGCAAATTAATTTTTTGGATCTGGTCCTATACAAAGATAATGGCCAAATTTGTACCAAAACTTACTTCAAGGAAGTGGACAAAAACAGCTATATACCTATTTCTAGTGGACATCATCCAAATTGGTTATATAGCACTCCAAAAAGTCAGTTTACCAGATTATAAAGAAATTGTAGCGCTAACAAAGATTTTTTCGACCAATCTGAAGTGTTAATTGAAAGATTTATAGAGAAAGGGTATGATAAGACCTTTTTGATTAAAGAGAGAAATTCGATTGGTATTAAAGATAGGGAGACGTTTCTTGGAAATAGAAAGGCTCATTTGGGATTTGAAAATAATGTACCCTTTATTACTAACTATAATATGCAATACAAAAATATTGAACGAATTTTTAAAAAATATTGGCCCATTTTGTTAAAAGATGATATACTAAATAAATTCTTATCTAAAACTCCTAAATTCATTTATAAGAAAAATAAGTCTCTTAGGATGAAACTGGCTCGCAATGTCATCGAACCCCCAAAAAAGTTCGATCTGTTTCCAAATTTAAATGGTTTTTTTTCCTTGTAGGAAGTGTAAAGTTTGTAGGACTGTAAAAGTTGGTAATAATAAAAAAAGAAAGTCATTCTGCTCTTCATTTTCCAAAAAAGAATATGATATTAAATCCCTGATTACATGCAATTCTACACATGTGATTTGTGTTTTAGAATGTCCATGTCATTTGAGATATATTGGGAGAACTGGGAGATGTTTAAAAACAAGAATAGGCGAACATATAAGAAACATAGTAAAAGGATTTGATAAACATAGTGTATCCAAACATTTCAAATTGGTACATAATTGTGATCCGAGCTTACTTACCTTTTATGGGATCGAGATGGTAAAACCCCATTGGAGGGGCTCGGATTTGGTTAATGAGATTTCCAAAAAAGAGACGTTTTGGATTTATGAACTAAATTCCTTGCAACCATTTGGGTTAAATGTCGATATAGATTTGAATTGTTTTCTCACACATTTTTAATTTTTATGTTATTTTAAGTATATTTTTATATAGGCAACTGTTTAAAGATGATATATGGGAGATTGTATGTTTTTTGTACAATTTTTGCATTATTTTTGTATTTTTACTAGAGTTCCCCTTTATTTGTGTTGAAAGTGTTACTGGCCCTTTAAGTTCCCTTTTTGAAACACAGTCTTAGAGGGTGCTGGCCCGCTAATGTATTTACTTATTTAATTTATTTATCATTAGTGTTTTATTCAAATTTCTTTTTATTCTATTTTTGTTCTCTTGTTTTAAAGTTTTTTTTGTTTGTGATGGCAAATATATTGGATACATTGTATATCCTTTGTGGACTCCTGTCATCTGTGGGGCGGCTTGCTTTGCTTGATTCCCCATTGATGTCAGCTGTTCGTTTCCTGTGAGTGAATATTTAAGGAGGTTGAGACGTCTCACATCTATCCGCTCCGTGAGGACGTCGATGACGAAAAGCGCAGGGCGGAGCTTGATTGATGTGACGTCATTACGTTTTTGGCTGCCAGCTACTGCGCATGTGCTGAGTAGCCAGGCTCGTTTATGTGATTGCTGTTATGCTGTTGATGCTGGTGTCGGCTGGGACACCTCTTGAGTAAGTGCAATGAGTACCTAATAAAGGAATTGGTTTTTATAATATTGCACCATGAAGTCTTTCTGTTTCTCTCGAGTGCTTGGCATTTCCCCCCATGGATACGTTTGAAGGTGGTCCTTTATCTATTGGAGAAGTGGATTTTCGATTAACTACAAAGTTTTTCATCCTGTTATTTCGATCGATGAGCATCGGTGTGTTGCAGAGTTTCCGTTTCTGAAGATATATTTATGGATGATCTGCCATTATATTATCAAGGTTTTTTGGTGAAAATGTTTCATATTTAGACACTTTTTTTGCACAAAAGTTTTTTGCACTTAAAAGTTTTTTTATTTTTTTTTTGTGGTATTGGCATATATATATTTTTTTTCTGGACTTATGATTTGATGATTTCTTTTTATACACATTTGCTAGCGCAAATTATTTATTTATATGTAGACTTTCACCTACAATTTGTGCTATTCCTGGATTTTGAGTTAGTAAATGCCAATGTGAATCCAGAACCCTCTTAACTTCCTTGCATTGTTGTCCAAATTTCGTTATAAACCTTACTGGTTGATTTAAAGATTTATCCCCAGCTAATGGTTTTGATCTATTGATTAATCTCTTGTTTTATAAGAGGCTCTTCGTTTGGCCCTTCTCAAAGTTCTATGTGAGTACCCCCTTTCTCTAAACCTTTTATAAAGTTGAATAGATTCAGCTCTGTATTGGGCGTCATCAGTACAGTTCCTGTTAATTCTCTGAAATTGACCAATAGGTATACCCTGTTTTAAACTTTCCGGATGGTAACTAGTAGCATGTAAAAGTGTATTTTCTGCTGTTTCTTTTCTAAATGTTTTAGTAATTAGTCTATTCTCATATATTGAGATTGAGAGATCCAAGAATGAAATTACTTCACTGTCAGCAGTGTATGTTAGTCTGATATTCCTATCATTCTCATTCAAAGATCTAAGAAAACATTCCAATTGTCCCATATCACCATCCCACACCATCAGGATGTCATCAATATATCTCAGCCATTTCACCACATGTTGATTAAAGGGAATAGATGGATATACCAAATCTTTTTCCCACAGGCCCAGGTGAAGACATGCATAGGCCGGAGCCCAAGGTGCTCCCATAGAAGTACCACATATTTTTTGGTAGAAGGCCCCCTGAAATTGAAAGCAATTATGGGTCAGCACAAATTCCAAGAGGTCCATGATGAATTCATTCTGAGCCCCCATTTCTGGGAATTGTGCCTCCAGAAAAAATGCTATGGCTCTCAAACCAAAAACATGTGGGATTGAGGTATATAACGATTCAACATCTATGCCCACCAAAAGTGCTCCTTCTGGTACCCTGAGATTTCCAATTTTTGCCAATACATCTCCGTTATCCCTTACATATGATCTAAGTTTGATGACCAGATCTTTAATAAGGTCATCAACAAATTTACCGACTGTCTCAAGTGGGCCTTATATAGCTGATACTATTGGATGTCCCGGTGGTTGGGAGGGATTCTTATGTATTTTAGGAATAACATAGAATGTAGGGATATTATAAGTATCTACTGTCAACATATCACGTTCTTGTTTTGTTAGAAGGTTTACTTCAAATGCCCATTTTACCTTCCTATTTAAAGCCTCAACTAATTTAGGGAAAGGGTTCATATGAAGTTTACAGTATGTATTAGAGTCCCTCAGTTGTCTCAAAACTTCCTTCTCATAGTCATCACTCTGTAATAATACTACATTTCCCCCTTTATCACTCTTCTTTATCACAATATCTTTCACATTTTTTTAACTCCATAAGTGCTCTTCTTTCATCTCTAGTAAGGTTGTCCGAATTCCTCATAGACCAATTAATTTTACACAGATCATCATGCACCAGGTCTAAAAAGGTACTGAGCCATTTGTTCTCTCTAATATTGGGCATTCTCCTAGAGGGAGTTTAGTCTAGTGTGTCTTTTCCATTTATTAGAGATAAACTCTTCACCAGATTCCTTCATGGTGAAGGCCTCATCTAAGAGACTTAGAAGATCTTTAATTGCCCGTTTTTCTTTTTCTGAATCTAAACCAAACGGGTTCTGTTAATTTTTAGAAATATATGGAATTCTTAACAATTTTTCTCAAGAATAAATTCAGGTCTTTATAGACCTCAAACAAATCCATTTTATCAGTAGGAGAAAAGGTCAGTCCCTTACGCAGTAGATCATAATGTCTCTCTTTTAAAATGAAATTAGATTTATTACCTTCAGATCTTTATCCTGGGGTTTTAATACTATCTCTTGTGACTCAGAGTTCGATTTTGATTGGGGGGTTTGGGGGTAACCATGGTACTTCTTTCATCTTTTGTCATATTTGTTTGTTTGTTTACCTGTTTTAAAATACCCTGGTTTTCCCCTGCAGTTTTTTCCTCCCCTAAAAAACTAACAGATCTCCTATTGTTCTCATCATCGTCCTCACTCATTGATGAGTACTGTCTACTGTTTCTAGAGAAGTGTCTCTTACGTCTAGATCGACTTCTTCCTCTATTATTAGATAGATCAAAGATCTCTCCTCTTTCCCAGTCCTCCAGGTCTCTTTGAAATTTTTGTTGTTTAGTAAATTTCAAATTCTTTTGTTTTTTTTTATCTCTTTTTTAATAAAATCATTCTATTTTTCAAATTCAGGGTTATCCTTCAGAGGGTCCAGGGATTTGATTCTGGCATTGATTTGTTTAGATAGTTCGTTTAATTGAACCTTCTCCTCCTCCACTATTATTCTCATAACCTCAATACCATGTTTAATGCAAACATCTTTCCATCTTTCTGAAAACCTAGGGGTATGGAGATGTTCCGCCGGAATTACTCTCTCCCTTAGCCCTCTAGGGATAATCCTCTTTTCTATATACGATTCCAAAGATGTAATATCCTCTTTTCTATTCAAAGATTTAGTAGTTAATTTCTTATGTATATTACATTTAGTTTTAATGTCCACACTGCCATTATTCGTCTGGTGATAAAAATTCTTTGTAAATGCAGATTTAATTTCTGCATCCATTTCCTCATCAATCTGATAGGCCATTTTTCCTAGTCACAAAAAAGTATTCACCGTGAAAAATGTCAAAAAAAGTCAAAACCTCATGGCAGAACAGGTGGCAGAACAGGTTATAATAACCTTTAAGAATATATACCAAACAAAGCCACCTAATTTGACACGTATATCCGTGTCATAGTGGTATCTCCGTCTCACTTACAATATAAATGTGGATTTATAAACCTAATGTCAGGAATGGACTAGCCAGCAATGGTGGGACTCACCTGCCTTTTGATCTGCAGTACCAGGGCTGGCCAGCGGGTGCTCCCAGCAATCAGAGACTCAACTTTGCAGCCAGCTAACACCTGGAACTGATTATGCTGGGGTATTTAAGGGATGGCCAGACTTGCAGACTCTGCCTTGGTGTTGTGTTCTCTTGGGCCCTGTATCCTGTTCCTGCTCTCTGTTCCTGTCTGATTCTCTGCTGACCCTGCTCTGATCCCTGGCTTGTCTGACCATCCCTCTGCCTGACCCTCTGTACTACGCTGCTTGCTACCTGTTCTGATCCCTGGCTTGTGACCCTGACCATCCCTCTGCCTTACCCTCTGTACTACGCTGCTTGCTACCTGCTGAACCTGGCCTGTGACCCCGACCAATCTCCGCTTGCTCCCCCTGTACCTACCTGCCCTATTGATATTGACCTGGCCTGCCTGACGACGCTTGCTTGTATGTACTGTTATCTGTGGGTGGTTGGTTTGGTTTGGTTTGGTTTGTTTGCACTGTATTATGTTTTAGTATTGCACTGCGTTTGTTTGTATTGTTAGTGTTAATAAATTATATTGTTTATAACATATCTGAGGTCTGCGTTTCCCTGCGTCAGCCACACACCTCTGGTCACACCTGGGAGCCCTGACACCTAAGATACTAAATAGAAAAAATGGCAGTATGACAAGTGCAGCACTGCCTGCAAAAAGTGGTTAATTGAAAACCCATGTGGAGTAATGTAACTGCATAGATAGTAGCTACAAAAATATTTTATTTGATCACATAGATCATAAAGAGGTTAGACATTGACACGGTGAACAAATCATAATAAAATCAAAAAATTTAAAAACATTTGGCGTCTTCAAATCTGGTTGTTTGTCGGCAAAAAGGAATCCATATAAGGCAATGAAGTTCCCTAACCACATAATCAAAGATTTCCATATGGTTCCACATGGTATCTGGATAGGGAGATCATTCTTCAGAAATATTCTTTGGTAAACACCACAATAAATGGAATGACTTCCTATAATGGAAACCAAAGAGGGATAATTGTAGTGGAAACATAAAAAATATATACCCTGATCATGTACTAAATCCCTACAAGCACATGTAGTTCTCATACATAAGGAAGGTAAGGATGTTACTCACTGTTCAAGTTATAGACCGATTTCCTTATTGAACACCGATACTAAATTATATGCAAAAGTTCTGGCAAACAGGTTAAACGATCTAATGCCGGAATGGCTACAAGTAAATCAAGGGAGAGAGGGTAGAGACAATGGACTTGAGATCTTTGTTTTTCATACAAAAAGGTAGGAAAGGGAGAGCTCCTGCAGTGGTACTCTTGATTGACGCTGAAAAGGCATTTGATAAAGTAGATTGGGGATATATTATGGATACATTGGAAGTATTGGGGATGGGACGTAGAATGAGAGAATGGATAAGGAAACTATATAGTCACCCCCTGCAGCAATCATGGTTAACCGGGAATTATCAGAGTGTTTTGGGATGCTAAATGGAACAAGACAAGGATGCCCTCTGTCTCCACGTCTATATGTTTTCTCATTGGAATCTCTATTGGCTACAATAAGGAATAATATAGATATATAGGGAATATGGATAGGAGACACAGAGCATAAGGTGGTATCTTATGCAGATGATATGCTGTTTTATCTGGGAAACCCAAGGATAACATTGCCAAATTTATTGAGATCACTGAAAGAGTATGGGGAGATATCACATTTAAAGATTAATCCAACAAAAACAGAGATTGTAAATATAAACTTTCCGAAAAGAGAGAAAAATAGGCTACAGGAGGAATTTCCCTTTGTTTGGAGAGAAAAAGAATTAAAATATTTAGGAATAAAATTAACTGTATTCTCCAAGAACCTATATAAATTGAATTCTATCCCATTGTTAAATGAGATCAAGGATGAACTAAGGAAATTAGGAGGGGGAACCCTGTCATGGATAGGTCGTATAAATCTGATAAAAATGGTGATTGTTCCAAAAAATTTATATAAATTTCAAATGATACCAATTAAATTACCAGAAGTATTCTTTAGAACAATTAAAAAAAAAAGTTAAGATTTAACTTTAAGCTTGACTACCATATCTGAATCCATAATTATGGAGAGCCAGAAAGGGTTGACTTTCCAGGAGATGAGCCCCTGCGCCCCTTGTTTAGCAAACTTAAGGATCAGAGAATGATTCGACAGGCCTCGAGGACCAGAGGCAGAGGACTCAACCCGTGGAAGAACAACCATTTAACATAGTGCTAAGTCAATGAAATATAGATTGATAAGAGTTAGAACAGCAAGATTACGCAAGCTCATGTGGATGTTGCACTCAGCATACATCATACAATCCCAGCTCCATCAGTTGTCTAACAAAACTAGTTACATGCACCTCACCACCCTAGCATATCTATTCATTGTCAGATTCAGTATATTATTAAAATCTCCAACAGCCACAACAGAGACAGTGGGATATTGTGCCATGAAGCAGAATAATGCATGAAAGATCGAATTTTTCTTATGGCAGTACAAAGATGTTTGCCATCTTTGTACTGCCATATGTATGTCTGGTCTCCTAAGGCACACAATAAAAAGACATATCTATTCTGGTTATCCACCTCCACTCGTGCACAGGAGGAGGAGACCGAGGGACTAAAACTAAAACGCTAAAGCATAGTTCACACTAGCATTGAAAGCAGGCATTTGAGGGCGTTTGTAACACTCCTCAAACGCCTATACCAGGGGTAGGCAACCTTTTTAGGCATAGTTTTCAAAGAAATTGAGAGTGCCAGTTTTTTTTATATATATATGTCAACCTTACACAATCACAAAAAGGATTTCTTATACAGTAAATGCTGAAAACTAGTTGAATAATAGAAAGAAAACATTGCGCTTTCGAGGATGGTAAATGGTAACTTACCCCTTTTCCAGAACAGATGTGCAGAATTTGTGCTGTGAGGCAAGTATGGTAAGGGTGAAACGAATATGTCAACCGAGGACGTCTGCCAAATATACAGTTGGAAATGAAGTGTGAGGTGATAGTGGTCTCCCTAATAAAGTTCTCTCAGATCAAACCCACCTTCAAACCTTAAATCAGCCCTCATTCCTGCACCTTCACACCTCAGATCCCACCAATTCCTGCACATTCACACCTCAAGATCCCACCAATTCCTGCACCTTCACACCTCAGATCCCACCAATTCCTGCACCTTCACACCTCAGATTGCACCCGATTTCTGCACCTTCACCCCTCACATCACCCCTGATTCCTGCACCTGCACACCTCCGATCACTCCAAATACTACATTTTTGCACCCCAGATCAGGCCCAATACATGTTTCTTTAGGCCTCAGATCATTTTCAGTTTCTGCACTTTCATGCCCCAGATCAGCCCCGATTTCTGCATCTTCACAATTCAGATCCCTCCAATTCCTGCACTTTCCTGTTTCTTCAGGCCTCAGATCAGCCCTAATTCCTTTGCCTTCACATTTCAGATTTGCTCCAATTCCTCCTAATATATCCACCTTTAGCACTACCCCCTTAGGAATTGCTGATTAATTGGGTCCCCCCATAATCCTGCACAGCCAGTCAATTTGCATTCTCCACACATACTTGCTTTCTGAGTCAGAAATCGGACCTTGAGCTGTTTTGTTATTTGAGGGTATTTAATTGGGATAGGGTAAGGGGTACATAGAATGCCCAAGGGAACCAATGACTGAGAGCAAACTTCCTGGAACTATTCATAAGATTCCTCTGCAAAACAGTCTCTTTTGGAGTACTAGCCAGCATCTCCTTGTTGTACCACCCCAGACCCTAGATTAACTCCCCTTCACCCAGCAATCTGGAGACTTTTATTGAGCAGGGTATCTGGCTCCTGTGCCTTTTGAATAGGTGAACAGTCACTAGTAGGGGCTAATCTGGTTTCCCCACCAGAGTGCTCCTTCCCCTATCTGCCCAGGGCATGCAGGTGTACTTACTTAGATTCTCTCCTGTACTGCTTGCGGGTTGGCTGTTGCTACCAGGCCTATCAGCTGGGCTGCTCCTTCTCTACCATGCAATGGCCCTCACGTAGAGGGCCATTGAGCTCTAAGTTTTCCTCCTCTCCAGCTCCAGGCTCGCAGGCAGGCCCCATCCCACTAGGCCTCATGGCAGCCTTCCTCCTCCATCCTCACATCTTCCTACTCCTTCCACCCAACTCTCCACACTACTGCTATTGAGTAGGCTCCTACACTTTCAAGGGAGTCCCAGCCCCTTGCCAAGCCTTCTGTTGGGGATTGGCTGCGGTCCCTCAAGAGTACAGCCACCCACTGCCTCCAAGGCCATCCTCCAAAATCCTCAGAGCAGGGGGAATTTCCAGAGGGGCTGACCTGCAATTTGACCCCTCTATTACACCTGAGCTGCTAACCAGCTCCTGTCTAACCATTGGAATCTAGATCCCCCTAACTAAACTAGGAGGGAGCTACACACCTTTAGACAATCCCCGAAAACCATTCTTTTTGAAGAAGCCTATCCTGATTTTTCCTAATGCACTGTGTTTACTTTCTCGATCAGCTCATCCTACACAGCTATTACCCTTTGTATCACTTTTTTTTAATTTAAATTTTTATTTGAGTATTATACAAAATAAGAATCATCAGTTATATAAATATTGAAAATTGAGTAACCTCAATTTTTCCCATTTTCCCTTTCCTCTCCCTCTCCCTCCCTCGTCCACATCTTACCCCCCATTCTAGTTTACCTCTCATACCTGTATCTCTGTACTACTTTCATCTTTCTCCTATATTTGCCATAATAATTATTTACAGGTTTCTATACTTCCCCTGTTACTCTTATTAAATCTATATATGTTTCCGATGTTTTAAATTTAATCCAGCTTTTCCATATTTTTCCAAATTTTTCCATTCTATCCTCTTCCAAATAATATTCCTCTATTCTAAAGATAACATCTACTCTTTCTATCCAATCTCCAATTTTTGGTACCTCGGTCTCCTGCCAGTACTTCGGAATCAAACCCTTGCCGCACTTAACATGGGATACAATAGTTTATTTTTATGTAATTCCAATGAGGGTTCACAATAATAAAATAAACATTTCCATGGGTCTCTCTGCAATGTTATCTCGCATATTTCCTGGATCAGTTGGTTTATTTCCTTCCAATATTTCTGTATCTTTGGACAACTCCACCAAATATGCGCCATTGTACCTCCCTCTCCACATCCTCTCCAGCACAATGGGGATTTTTCAACTTGCTGCTTATGGGGTACCCTTGGTGTTATATACCATCTGGCCAGACATTTATAGTTTATTTCTACTATACGCATATTTGTCGCCTTATGGGTCAATTTAAAAACCATTCTCCTTTGCTGTTGATTAATTTCTACTCCCAGTTCCCTCTCCCACTTCCCCGTATACCCAGGAGGATCACCTCCTTCCACGTCTATAAGGATCTTAT
Organism: Staurois parvus; assembly: GCF_062004578.1. NCBI lineage: Eukaryota > Metazoa > Chordata > Amphibia > Anura > Ranidae > Staurois > Staurois parvus. The sequence goes on from NW_028318521.1 coordinate 1,047,484, forward strand.
ATATTTTTGAGGTAACATGTTTTGGGATCTTATCTCCATTTAATAATTTTTCAAATGGGTACATTTCTTCCACAGTCCTGATCGGTTGTGGGAGGCTCGCTACAAAATGGTTTAGCTGGTAATACCTCCAATTATCCAACATGCAAAATAAATCCTTATTCTTTTTTAAATCTTGAAACGCGTGCAATTTCCCATCTTTTATAATGTCTTTCAAATGTGTATTATTATCCTTTATCCAATTCCCACTAATATTATCCTTCCCCAGGGGAAAAAACTCAGTTCCCGCTAATGGAATCCTTAGTGAATTAAATTCCCATTTTTTTTGACTATGTATTAACTATCTTAGTCAGTGAACTAATGTCTGCATCGAACCTGTGCGGAATCCAAATACTCTTCTCTAACTCTGATTTACCTAATACCCCTTCCATATTCACCCATCCCTTCCCCTGTGAATTATATGTCCAGTCCACTACTCATGATAAAAAAACAGCTGTGTAGTACATCCTCACATTAGGTAATCCAAAGCCTCCATTTCCTTTAGCTCTGCTTAGAACCTCATAGCTAATTCTTGGTTTCTTATTTGCCCAAATTTAGTAATCATCTTTTTAATTATCCCAAAAAAAGACCCTGGTAGGGCGATCGGCAGCATGTGGAATTTATATAAAATTTTTGGGAGTATCACCATCTTAACCAGATTTATTCGTCCAATCCATGAAGCTCCTCCTTTTGATAATCTTCTCAGTTCTTCCTTAATTTCATTTATTAGTGGGATATAGTTTACCTTATATAAATTTTCCAAAGAGGAGGTCAATCCTCTCCAGAAAAGCTTCTAAAGACAGAATAAATAGTAAGGGGGACAAGGGGCATCCCTGTCTAGTACGATTATACATTCTAAAATATTGTGATAGAGCTCCATTTACTTTAACCGCCGCTGTTGGATTTATATACCTTTTTATGCATTTCAGCATTTTAGGCCCCATTCCCAGTGTTTCCAACGTGTCGAGCATAAATCCCCAATTAACCCTATCAAAGGCCTTTTGTATCACTTGACCCTCCCTTTTAGATGCTAAGCTCTAACGAGCAGGGCCCTCTGATTCCTCTTGTACAACGTTGTATTGTAACTAATGTCTGCCTTAATTTTGTAAAGTGCTGGACAAACTGTTGGTGCTATGTAAATCTTGTATAATAATAATAATATTAATAATTTCTGCACCTTCACACCTAAGCTCGTCCCAGTTCCTGCACCTCCAGACCTCAGATCAGCCCCAATTCCTGCACCTTCACACCTCAGGTCAGTCCCAATTCCCTGCACCTCCAGGTCTCAGATCAGCCCCAATTTCTGCTCCTCCACACCTCAGCTCACCCCAATTCCTGCAACTTCAGACCCCATTCTCCAGCAACGATTCTTGTGCCTTCAGGTATCCGCTCAACCCCAACTCCTGCTCTTTCAGGCCCCAGATAAGTCCCAATTCTTGAACCCCCAGAATTCTCATTACAATTCCTGCACCTTCACACCTCAGATGCCAATTCCTGCACCTCCGAGCCTCAGATCAGCCCCAATTCCCAAACCTTCACACTTCAAATCAGCTCCAATTCCTGCACTTTCACATCTCAGTTCAGTCTTAATTTCTGCACCTCCAGACCTCGGTTCACCCCAATTTCTGCATTTTTACACCCAGATTAGCCCCAATTCCTGTTCCTTCTGGCCTCAGATCAGTTCCAATTCCTGCATTTTCCCTCTTCAGATCACCCAAATACCTGCACCATTACACCTCTGTTCATCTCCAATTCCTGCACTCTTACAGCTCATATCACCCCAATTACTGCACCTTCACTCTTCAGTTCACCCCAAATCCTGCACTTTCCCACCTTGGATCGCCCCAATTCATGCACCTTCATACACCTGTTCGCCTAATTAATGGACTTTCACACCTCAGCCCACCCTAATTCCTGCACTTTTACACCCCAGATCAGCCACAATTTCTGCTCTGTCAGGCCTCAGATCAGCCCCAATTCCTGCACCTTCTGGCATAAATGGACCAAGCAGTTTCCATATAGATGACCAGAAATGAACATCAGCCATTGCTCTAGTCAAGATGGCACCGCCTGTACCATGCAGTAGAATTGGAGAATTGAGTCACAATTCCTGTAGTTCCGAATTCCTTTTTCTAAGGTGGTAGTTACCAGTCTCTGTTCTGAAGTTGCAGTTCCCAATAGACATTCTAAAGTAGTAGTTAGCAAACCTTGTTTTAAAGTAGTAGTGCCTTCTGTTTGGACACCATGGTGAATGGCAGCAGGAATCTGCTGATTTTTTTTGACACCTGTGAATGGCTAACTGCAGCCTCCAAGCATGTACAGTACATATTTATGACAAATTTCCGGGGGCCGTAGCTATTTGTGGCTGTTTACACAACCTGTGGTGATAGCTGCTGAATACACACTAAGTGTGTGTTCAGCAGCCATCACTGTTGGTAATCCCTAACTGTGTGAACGGTCACAAATAGCTGCAGCACCCAGTGACCTGTCATTCTAGTGTACTATACGAGCTTGGCAGCTGCAACTAACTGGGTACTGGTGTCAAAACAGCAGCAGGAATCAGCAGATTTGCAATAGCCGTTATGTCAGAAAAGCCTTTAGAACCCTTCTCCCTCCACATTAAATCCTTCTTTGCATTGTTACTCTTAAAAGATTGCTGTGGAAGGGGTTAATAGCCATTTGAAGATAAACCTCTCTGGCTATATCCCCTCCAAGGTGACCCAGGTGCATGGATGCTGAGAGAGAGAAATGTTCGGAGGGATGGCAGGTACACTGAAAGTAAAAGCCTGGTAATGAACCAGCTCAGGCTAAAACCGTGCCACAGAGGAGGAAAAATACTGAATATAATTTCAAAGCGAGAGCAAGCAGCTTGGAGAATTCGGCTTGATACAGCTTCAGTGTGGAGAGAGCAAAGCAGGAACCAACACCAATGGGAATAGAGGTGGGCGGGCACCAGCTGCGCTGCTTCTTCTCCCAGGGCTCCCTTCGGGTGCCGTCCTTTGACGCTGTTGCGTGCCACCTCTGTCACTAGTGCCAAGGGTTAACTACCCCTGGCTTAGCGCAGTCAGCTGCGTTTTTTAACTACCAAGCATTTCCCCTTTGCTGTATAAGCATAAGTTAGTCAAACAGCGACACTACTATAAACATATGGGGAATAAACCAAGGTGGAAAAAAATCCAATGCTGACTGTTCATTCGATAATGCATAGGGTTAGATAGATAGCAGTATTCTTAAGTTGTTAAGTGGCATGAGCTGATGATTGCTGTGAGCACTACTGCTATGTTTACGTCCAGACTCTAGTTCTTTTAATTGATGACAATGTTGTCACTTTTTAATAGTGTGGCAGGTGGAGGTATTACCTATTGATGTTTTTCTTAAACTATACGTATTTGATTGATGTCCATAAATATATTTTGTGTACAAAGTCATACTATTTGGAGCAATTTTGCACAGAGCTGCCCCAAACCTCCTCCTTCGGATCTCCTGCTGGCAGTGTAGGCTCCTTCTCTTCTCTGTTCGCCACCATAGCAACTGGCTCCCAGGCCAAGGTCGTCTGTGCATCCATAGACACAGTACTGCTCAACCCACTCACCCCACTCTCTGCTTACTGGATTCAACTGACAGAAGCAGGAGCCTTTGGCTGCTCTCAATAAAGCTTGTGAGACCAGGAAGAGAGAGAAGACCCTCAGCTGGGCAAAGCACTGGATGAATGCAGGAGTCCGATTAAGTGTTAGGGAGGAGAAGGTGGGGAACAGACAGTCGAAGGTTGTTTACTTTTGAGAATATTATCTTAACATTTCATATTTCTAATATGTGTCTGCTGTACCATAAATGTATCCTGTTCTTTGTATTGCTTCCTTTGTGTGAAATACCTGCTGTCCTTACCAGTCCCTCTGCTTTCCTAATAAAAAGCTGACCACACAAGGCATGGGAACACTGTGTGGTCAGATTTCTGGCTGTGCTGTCAACTCTGAATACTCTCTTCCAATGATCAGACTTCTGCTGACACCCCCCACCCCCCACCCCCATGCACAGCCATTTACTGGGAAGACCAATGTGCTGTTGTTTTACTACTCTGTAGCTCTCTCAGCATCTTGTGCAGCTGAGAGCAGAGGTTATGTGATCGCTGATAAAGTGAAAAAGATATTTATAATGTTTTTTATATGTATACACAAATGTTTTAACTTCCATTTCTGTGTTAAACGGAATTGGTTGTTTTACAAGGTGAGGGTTCACATATTTTAATGCAGAGAATGCATTAAGGGGAAAAAAACCTTTTAGACTTTAAGTAAAAATCAAAGCCAGAATGAAGCTTCAGTATATTTTTGGGGGGAGAAGGGGGGTGTGCTTTGATTATTTAATATTACAAATAGCCTTCTTTCTGGCCTTGCTTTTGCCAGGAGGGTGAGCATTTTGCAAACTCTGCCCAACAAGAATATTTTTTAACATTTTTCCATGATGGCCTCCATTTTGCACAGGTCCCAAAGAATCCACTAAGGCAGGAGTAGAAAGGTCACTGGGGTTCACTGCCACCCCCTCCCCATTCAACGTCCATCTCTGCAGCCTCAGGTACACAGAATGAATGAACAGGATGAGCTCTGAAAATTCACCCTGTTTATACAGTTGTGTTCAAAATAATAGCAGTGTGTTGAAAAAAGTGAATAAAGCTCAAAATCCTTCTAATAGCTTTTATTTCCATACACACAAATGCATTGGGAACACTACACATTCTATTCCAAATCAAAACATGAAGAAAAATATATCAAATTTGTGTTGTTCCTCCTAAAAAAATTGAAGAAAGGTGAATATTAGACTGTTCAAAAAAATAGCAGTGTTTGTATTCTTCTTTACAAACTCAAACATTCACTATATAAACTGAAAAATGTTTGAAGATTTTGCTTTCCTTTGAATCACTTAATTACTATTTAGTTGTATAACCACTGTTTCTGAGAACTGCTGTACATCTATGTTGCATGGAGTCAACCAACTTCTGGTACCTGTGAACAGGTATTCCAGCCCAGGATGATTGTACTACGTTCCACAGTTCTTCTCTATTTCTTGGTTTTGCCTCAGAAACTGCATTTTTGATATCACCCCACAGGTTTTCTATTGGATTAAGATCCGGGGATTGCACATTTACTGGTGTGCTTGGGGTTGTTGTCTTGTTGGAACACCCATTTCAAGGGCGTTTCCTCTTCAGCATAAGGCAGCATGACCTCTTCAAGTATTCTGATGTATTCAAACTAATCCATGATCCCTGATATGCGATAAATAGACCCAACACCGTAGTATGAGAAACATCCCCATATCATGATGCTTGCGCAACCATGCTTCATTGTCTTCACAGTGTACTGTGGCTTGAATTCAGTGTTTGGGGGTCGTCCGGTCTCCGGCCGCTAGACCCAAAAAGAACAATCTTACTTTCATCAGTCCACAAAATGTTGCGCCATTTCTCTTTAGGCCAGTCAATGTGCTCTTTGGCAAATTGTAACCTCTTCAGCACGTCTTTTTTTCAACAGTGGGACTTTGCAGGGGCTTCTTGCAGATAGCTTGGCTTCACATAGGCGTCTTCTAATTGTAACAGTACTCACGGGTAACTTTAGACCTTCTTTGATCTTCCTGGAGCTGATTGTTGGCTGAGTCCTTGCCATTTTGGCTATTCTTCTATCCATTCGAATGGTAGTTTTTCGCTTTCTTCCAGGTCTTTCAGGTTTTGGTTGCCATTTTAAAGCATTTGCGATCATTTTAGCTGAGCAGCCTATCATTTTCTGCACTTCTTTATATGTTTTCCCCTCTGCAATCAACTTTTTAATCAAGGTACGCTATTCTTCTGAACAATGTCTGGAACGACCCATTTTCTCCAGAATTTCAGGGAGAAATGCACTGTAACCAGCATGTACAACATTTGCTGCCTTCCTTTCTTAAATAAGGGCAATAATTGCCACCTGTTTTTCAAAGAATGAATGACCTCACTAATAGAACTCCACCCTGCTATTATTTTGAACATGCCCCTTTCAATTAGTGATTCAGTTACACAGAATCAGCAGCATGGATGTCATGACTGTTGGGTCTGTTGGATTTCTATTACTCTACTACACCTGCTAGTAAATTATTTGCCATGTAGAAATATTATTTCTACCAAAAACAGTGATCAGGTTAGTGACGTCTGACTTCTTTTATTTTGAACACAACTGTACATAACTGCAGCATAGTAAACTGTGTTTACTCTGCTTCAGTTTTGAATGAACACATTGATTGGCAGTGATCCCCTTCTTTTGATCTCCATCCTGAAAGGATCCCCCACAACAACAGGTGGGATAGGGGAGGAGGGGAATCAGGCAGCACTCCAAGGGGAGCACACGGGGGCCCTGTTTTTTCTCAACCTCTTATTGTCTTTAGAGTATACGTATATCAAATGTAATAATTTTTGCCACCCAAAGGTCGTATTTTCTGCCCATTAAATTGAAACTTTTTGAATGTCTACCCGTTGTGTCTAGAAATTATTAGTCTACGGCATGATGTTTACCTGATGGGAGTCTCCTGTTTTTTCTATTCTATTGCAGGATGAAAAATCCATCCATTGTTGGAGTGTTATGCACTGACTCACAAGGATTAAACTTGGGGTGTAAGTTGGTTATACTAATAAATAACTATGTATTTCACATCTTGCTGTATGGAATTGTTGTGTTCTATGCTCTGTGAGTATGTTTTATGCCAAAATCCTACAGGAATACAGAGGGGCAAAAAAATGTATACACAGTTCAACATAAAAGATATATGCATTACAATGTTTTTGCTAAATTTATATAAACATCAAAGGGTAGTTGTAAGTCACGTTTGAATTATGCAATCACATTAGGTGCTGAAAGTGGTCACCATTAGCATCCAGACACTTTCGAGTTTGCGAACTACAGCTATTGGGCTACGGAAAATCCTTACATTCATGTGGACAAAGCAGTCAATTTACCAGAGCTCAATATCTGGTGTGGACTGTCATCCAGGGGTCCAGGGGTTTAATTGGAAATTTTTTTTTTTTTTTGAAGGCACGGCCACTGGTCCCGTGTACCGCGATATGCTTTGCACATCCATTTTACCAGCCATTTGTGCAATTTATGTGGATGAGCAATTTTACTTTTAGCAAGATGGTGCATCACCTCACTACCACCGAGATGTGAAAGCCTATCTCAATGATATTCTGCCATTCTGTTGGATAGGACATAGAGGTGCTGTTAAATTCCCTCCATGTTCCCCAGACTTAACACCCCTCGATTTCTCTCTGTGGGAACCGTGGAAGGATGTGGTGTGAATGAAAGCCACCCACGCTGACTGCACTAGGGGAGGAAATTGAAACCTCATGCAGAACAATTCCTGTGGACACTCTAGTCCAGTGATGGCGAACCCGTGGCACGCGTGCCACAGCCGGCACGCTGAGCCTTATCTGTGGGCACGCCAGGAGAATCCAGCGGCGCGCTGTCTTCCCGGCTGTAGTGTGCGTGACAGCCGGGTCCCAAGTGCGCATGCACAAGAAGCAGTGCTCTTTGTGAATGGTAAGGCGGTACCTGGGACACATGACAGATCCCAGAAGCCGCCGGACCAATCACAAAGCGCAGCGCTTCTCGCGCATGCGCACTGGGCATCCGGCTGTCCGACGAGGGCCCACACTACAGAAGCCGGGAAGACAATGCGCAGCTGGATAAAGGAACAGGTAAGATAAAAAAAAAAACTCTGCGGAAGTAAGAGCGGGTACCTGTCAAATTCAGGTACCCGCTCCCCCTCCCTCCCCAAAGATCAGCAGTCATCTCTGTACTGTCCGCAGTCTCTGGTCATCCCTGTGCTGTCCGCAGTCTCTGGTCATCCCTGTGCTGTCCGCAGTCTCTGGTCATCCCTGTGCTGTCCGCAGTCTCTGGTCATCCCTGTGCTGTCCGCAGTCTCTGGTCATCCCCTGTACTGTCCGCAGTCTCTGGTCATCTCCTGTACTGTCCGCAGTCTCTGGTCATCTCCTGTACTGTCCGCAGTCTCTGGTCATCCCCTGTACTGTCCGCAGTCTCTGGTCATCCCTGTGCTGTCCGCAGTCTCTGGTCATCCCTGTACTGTGTCCGCAGTCTCTGGTCATCCCTGTACTGTCCGCAGTCTCTGGTCATCTCCTGTACTGTGTCCGCAGTCTCTGGTCATCCCTGTACTGTGTCCGCAGTCTCTGGTCATCTCCTGTACTGTGTCCGCAGTCTCTGGTCATCCCTGTACTGTGTCCGCAGTCTCTGGTCATCCCTGTACTGTGTCCGCAGTCTCTGGTCATCCCTGTACTGTGTCCGCAGTCTCTGGTCATCCCTGTACTGTGTCCGCAGTCTCTGGTCATCCCTGTACTGTGTCCGCAGTCTCTGGTCATCCCTGTACTGTGTCCGCAGTCTCTGGTCATCCCTGTACTGTCCGCAGTCTCTGGTCATCCCTGTACTGTCCGCAGTCTCTGGTCATCCCTGTACTGTCCGCAGTCTCTGGTCATCTCCTGTACTGTTTGCAGTCTCTGGTCATCTTCTGTACTGTTTGCAGTCTCTGGTCATCTTCTGTACTGTTTGCAGTCTCTGGTCATCTTCTGTACTGTGTCCGCAGTCTCTGGTCATCTCCTGTACTGTGTCCGCAGTCTCTGGTCATCCCTGTACTGTGTCTGCAGTCTCTGGTCATCCCTGTACTGTGTCTGCAGTTTCTGGTCATCCCTGTACTGTGTCTGCAGTCTCTGGTCATCCCTGTACTGTCCGCAGTCTCTGGTCATCCCTGTACTGTCCGCAGTCTCTGGTCATCTCCTGTAGTGTCCGCAGTCTCTGGTCATCTCCTGTACTGTGTCCGCAGTCTCTGGTCATCTCCTGTACTGTCCGCAGTCTCTGGTCATCCCTGTACTGTCCGCAGTCTCTGGTCATCTCCTGTACTGTCCGCAGTCTCTGGTCATCTCCTGTACTGTGTCCGCAGTCTCTGGTCATCTCCTGTACTGTGTCCGCAGTCTCTGGTCATCTCCTGTACTGTGTCCGCAGTCTCTGGTCATCTCCTGTACTGTGTCCGCAGTCTCTGGTCATCTCCTGTACTGTGTCCGCAGTCTCTGGTCATCTCCTGTACTGTGTCCGCAGTCTCTGGTCATCCCTGTACTGTGTCCGCAGTCTCTGGTCATCCCTGTACTGTCCGCAGTCTCTGGTCATCCCTGTACTGTGTCCGCAGTCTCTGGTCATCCCTGTACTGTCCGCAGTCTCTGGTCATCCCTGTACTGTCCGCAGTCTCTGGTCATCTCCTGTACTGTGTCCGCAGTCTCTGGTCATCCCTGTACGGTGTCCGCAGTCTCTGGTCTTCCCTGTACTGTGTCCGCAGTCTCTGGTCATCCCTGTACTGTCCGCAGTCTCTGGTCATCCCTGTACTGTCCGCAGTCTCTGGTCATCCCTGTACTGTGTCCGCAGTCTCTGGTCATCCCTGTACTGTGTCCGCAGTCTCTGGTCATCCCTGTACTGTGTCCGCAGTCTCTGGTCATCCCTGTACTGTCCGCAGTCTCTGGTCATCCCTGTACTGTCCGCAGTCTCTGGTCATCTCCTGTACTGTTCGCAGTCTCTGGTCATCTCCTGTACTGTGTCCGCAGTCTCTGGTCATCTCCTGTACTGTGTCCGCAGTCTCTGGTCATCTCCTGTACTGTGTCCGCAGTCTCTGGTCATCTCCTGTACTGTGTCCGCAGTCTCTGGTCATCTCCTGTACTGTGTCCGCAGTCTCTGGTCATCTCCTGTACTGTGTCCGCAGTCTCTGGTCATCCCTGTACTGTGTCCGCAGTCTCTGGTCATCCCTGTACTGTCCGCAGTCTCTGGTCATCCCTGTACTGTGTCTGCAGTCTCTGGTCATCCCTGTACTGTGTCTGCAGTCTCTGGTCATCCCTGTACTGTGTCCGCAGTCTCTGGTCATCCCTGTACTGTCCGCAGTCTCTGGTCATCCCTGTACTGTGTCCGCAGTCTCTGGTCATCCCTGTACTGTCCGCAGTCTCTGGTCATCCCTGTACTGTCCGCAGTCTCTGGTCATCCCTGTACTGTCCGCAGTCTCTGGTCATCTCCTGTACTGTTTGCAGTCTCTGGTCATCTTCTGTACTGTTTGCAGTCTCTGGTCATCTTCTGTACTGTGTCCGCAGTCTCTGGTCATCTCCTGTACTGTGTCCGCAGTCTCTGGTCATCCCTGTACTGTGTCTGCAGTCTCTGGTCATCCCTGTACTGTGTCTGCAGTTTCTGGTCATCCCTGTACTGTGTCTGCAGTCTCTGGTCATCCCTGTACTGTCCGCAGTCTCTGGTCATCCCTGTACTGTCCGCAGTCTCTGGTCATCTCCTGTAGTGTCCGCAGTCTCTGGTCATCTCCTGTACTGTGTCCGCAGTCTCTGGTCATCTCCTGTACTGTCCGCAGTCTCTGGTCATCCCTGTACTGTCCGCAGTCTCTGGTCATCTCCTGTACTGTCCGCAGTCTCTGGTCATCTCCTGTACTGTGTCCGCAGTCTCTGGTCATCTCCTGTACTGTGTCCGCAGTCTCTGGTCATCTCCTGTACTGTGTCCGCAGTCTCTGGTCATCTCCTGTACTGTGTCCGCAGTCTCTGGTCATCTCCTGTACTGTGTCCGCAGTCTCTGGTCATCTCCTGTACTGTGTCCGCAGTCTCTGGTCATCCCTGTACTGTGTCCGCAGTCTCTGGTCATCCCTGTACTGTCCGCAGTCTCTGGTCATCCCTGTACTGTGTCCGCAGTCTCTGGTCATCCCTGTACTGTCCGCAGTCTCTGGTCATCCCTGTACTGTCCGCAGTCTCTGGTCATCTCCTGTACTGTGTCCGCAGTCTCTGGTCATCCCTGTACGGTGTCCGCAGTCTCTGGTCTTCCCTGTACTGTGTCCGCAGTCTCTGGTCATCCCTGTACTGTCCGCAGTCTCTGGTCATCCCTGTACTGTCCGCAGTCTCTGGTCATCCCTGTACTGTGTCCGCAGTCTCTGGTCATCCCTGTACTGTGTCCGCAGTCTCTGGTCATCCCTGTACTGTGTCCGCAGTCTCTGGTCATCCCTGTACTGTCCGCAGTCTCTGGTCATCCCTGTACTGTCCGCAGTCTCTGGTCATCTCCTGTACTGTTCGCAGTCTCTGGTCATCTCCTGTACTGTGTCCGCAGTCTCTGGTCATCTCCTGTACTGTGTCCGCAGTCTCTGGTCATCTCCTGTACTGTGTCCGCAGTCTCTGGTCATCTCCTGTACTGTGTCCGCAGTCTCTGGTCATCTCCTGTACTGTGTCCGCAGTCTCTGGTCATCTCCTGTACTGTGTCCGCAGTCTCTGGTCATCCCTGTACTGTGTCCGCAGTCTCTGGTCATCCCTGTACTGTCCGCAGTCTCTGGTCATCCCTGTACTGTGTCTGCAGTCTCTGGTCATCCCTGTACTGTGTCTGCAGTCTCTGGTCATCCCTGTACTGTGTCCGCAGTCTCTGGTCATCCCTGTACTGTCCGCAGTCTCTGGTCATCTCCTGTACTATGTCCGCAGTCTCTGGTCATCCCTGTACTGTCCGCAGTCTCTGGTCATCCCTGTACTATGTCCGCAGTCTCTGGTCATCCCTGTACTGTGTCCGCAGTCTCTGGTCATCCCTGTACTGTCCCCGCAGTCTCTGGTCATCCCTGTACTGTCCCCGCAGTCTCTGGTCATCCCTGTACTGTCCGCAGTCTCTGGTCATCCCTGTACTGTCCGCAGTCTCTGGTCATCCCTGTACTGTGTCCGCAGTCTCTGGTCATCCCTGTACTGTGTCCGCAGTCTCTGGTCATCCCTGTACTGTTAATTAGTTTGCACTACTGTACGAGTTGTTTTTTCTAAACCAAAAGCTCGATATTCAGGTTTCATTGCAGTGTTGGCACTTTGAAAGAAATAAGATGGTTTTGGGTTGCAGTTTGGGCACTCGGGCTCAAAAAGGTTCGCCATCACTGCTCTAGTCAATGTTGTTCATGCAGTAGTTCGCCAAAATCAAAAGTGTCTGGATGCCAATGGTGACCACTTTAAGCACCTAATGTGATTGCATTATTCACACATGACTTACAGATATCCTTTTATGTTTATATAAATCTTGTAATTAAATGTTTATGCATATATTTTTCATGTTGAAGTGTGTATACATTTTTTGGGCCCCTCTGTATGAGAATACCAGGCATTGTATGATAGTTAAAAACAATTAGCATTAGAGGCATAATATAAACATCAGTGACTGACCACATTTCTGAAACTTTTTACCCATCCTTGGACATGGGAAAAAACAGCAAAAAGGTCACCAAAAGAGGCAGCTGATACTCAATTTTCATGCCTTCTATACTCCTATGCCAAGCAACCATGTTTAACCTACGTGAAAGCAGGATACTTGTGAAGGTTTGTATGTGGCATCCTTTGCAGTCCTATGATTTAACAAGACCCTATCATCAAGTTAACAAATTGCAGGTAAAAGCACGGAAAAATCAACTACTTCAGAATGCTTACCTGAAGCATTTTCCTTTCCACAAATCAATTTTAATTCAATTGCAATGTGACTTTGAACTTGCTAACAAATATTACTTCTTTGGGAAGAGTTGATTCCCTAGCACAGCATCCTCCCACCTTGTACACCATAGCCGTCTCCACTTCTGGTAGTGTTTGCCCCTGCATAACCTTTTATGTAGCTGCTAAGGGAGGAGAAAAAGGAAACCCTTCTAGAGTGTGGTTGCACCTATCTTATGGAAAGATTGTTGAAATGAATGGTATGTGGACAGGGTCTCTTTAAGAGAAACCCACAAAATTCCTGTTTTCTTCAAAAGCCATAACTGAATTTAATGTGTCCACTGTTTCATTAAATAAATGTACTTAAAACGGCTCATCTGAAAAGTAGACGGACAAATTGCAAAAAAAATATATAATTGTAATGAAGAGTACAACAGTTTGAATTTGGTTTGGTCTTATCCTCATGTGTCATAATTTATAGTAAGCAACAGTCAGGCCTGTTAAAAAAAAGTAGTATACCTTTTGGATGCATGCTTTGGACACTTAGCTAAGCAGCTCTGCTTTCATCTGGCTATAAGCTGCCCATTCTGGCAGTGGTATTTCTATTGCTGTAACTAATGCCTATTACATACAATGAGAAAATAGGACAAACAATATTTTTTTATTTATTTTTTCTTTCTAGTCTCGAAAATGAGAGGGTTACTATAGGTACAAAAATTCTCGTATGACAGAATACAGCTTCCCACGTACGTAGCTACGTTCCAGCGTGGAATCAAAAGTGGGAATTTTAATAAAAGATCAAATGATATGCAGACTACTTTTTTTTTTTTTTTTTGTTTCTTTTGTTTTGTTTTTTTAGACTACAGTTGTTTTCGTTGCCCTTTTCTTTTTCTGGGTTGTTCTTCTGTTTTTCAGTCATGCACATACGTGTTTTTTTTTTTTTTTTTTTTTTTGTATTACTATACTAATTACATGAAAATCTTTCACTCTCTTTCCTAAAGAGAATAGTTTTCACTTTCATGATCGGCTGTCGGAAGCTGTGTATTAATGAATAGATTATCCAACGATTGGTTTTTATTAAGGCAGGTTTTTTCATCTGATTTTCTTATCTTGTGTACTGGGCTTAACAATAAAGAGCAGTGGGAGCAGATGAGGTAACAGAAGGCACAGTAGCCATGCAAGCTGAATCATGTCTTCCCTGCTGCAGAATATGTCTCCATAGGCTGCTTGCACATGGTCGTTTAGCTGTAGCGTGTCCTTCTGCCATTTTAGCGTGCTAACGAGCGGCAGGTTCCAGGGCCAGCCCCGCTGCCTGCAGCCTGTTAAAGTCTATAGCAGGCTGCGGCTGGACAGGGCTGAACACCGTACTGAGTAGTACCTGCAGTTTGGGCTCTGTGTGTTCATGGATAAATGTCTGGAACGCAGGTTTTCTGCATCCTGGACCTTTGTTCCTTGAAGGAATAGGTCACGATATATCTATAGTTATCGCAGCTTATCCAGAAGTGGCTATTCGTGATAAATTTTACACTCAGCCAGTACAAATGGAAGGCAGGTTGGAAAGACTGACAGAGGGAGGATATAGGAAAGGAAGGGTTAGTAGGCAGATACTATCAAAGCTAAAAAGTCAATTGACACAAGCCTTAGGCATAGGGAGAAAGACTTCTCTTGGTGCAGCCAGTCTGTGGAAGGAGGTGACTTTAAATCTTATTGCTTTCTTCCTCTCTTCTCCCTCTAATCCTTTATTGTTTGCTGCCTGGAGGGTGTCAGGAGTGGTGCAGTTGCCTAAATAATGATGGTTGTGTCCTGTATAGCTGCAATAGGTGACAGCTCACAACAACACTGACCATGGGGAAAATTTTAACGTGGATTGTTGGAATTTCTTAAGGTGGGTGTGGTCTGGGGCAGGCAAACTCGCTGTCTTTCTGGGCTTACCAAACAAGTGCCAGAGACTTCAGAAGGGCAATAGAGAGAGTATGTGCTGTGTGTGTCTGAACAGCCATTTGCTGGCAATATTGAGTACTTCAGAGCGGTAGTTGGGGCTGAGGACAGGCAAGCTCACTGCATATGGTTAGTTGGCAGACTGCAGATGCCAGGTGCCAACAGAACACTAATATTGGGCTTCAAGAAAATGGCACTTGCGGACAGTAAAAAATAAACATTAGAATGTTAAATTAGACTTTGATACATTATTTTATCTGTATGCTACAAAGAGAAATCCTGTGTAGTATGTTCATTATGCAGCTGTACTGTAATTGCTTTTTTATTCCTGCAATACAATACAACACAAAATAATCCTGGTTGTTTTTTGGGGTTAATTTGTGCTTTTGAATAAACCTTAATGTTTTTATTCTTCTATAGGCTGTGGGAGCCTATCTGATGAGCATGCTGGCATAATTTCCATACTTCCTCAGCTAGCAGCTAAACTCACTGCGGACCACACTGATGTTCCTGTTGTTTGCTTGGAATCAGATTCTGGGTAAGACATAATCTTCAATAGGATTTTTCTTTAAAATATATGGATGTAGTTATATACATGTATGTGTATATGTGTGTGTGTGCGTGTGTAAAATGATATATATATATATTTGTGTATGTGTGTATATATAAATATATATATATAAACACACACACAGAGCGCGTAAAATAAGTATTGAACACGTCACCATTTTTCTCAGTAAATATATTTCTAAAGGTGCTATTGACATGAAATTTTCACCACGTTGGTAACCACACATGCAATCCATACATATAAAGAAACCAAAATAATTCTGTTCAGAAATTAAGTTATTTGTAATAAAATGGAATGACACAGGGAAAAAGTATTGCACACATGAAGAAAGGGGGGTGCAAAAAAAGCATGGAAAGTCAAGACACCAGCTGAAATCTCAGTAATTAGAAAGCAATCCTGCCACTTGTTAGAGCAGATTAATATCAGCTGGTTCAGGTTCTTAACTGATGGCCTATGGAAAGGTGTCTCTTTACCAAAGTGTCACACAAACATCTCTTGATGGGTAAAAGCAAAGAGCTCTCTCAAGACCTTTGCACCCTTATTGTTGCAAAACATACAAATGGCATGATGGTTACAGAAGGATTTCTAAACTTCTGAATGTTCCATTGAACACTGTTGGGGCCGGCAGTGGAAGGAACATAATTTTCACCATAAACCGGCCACAACATGTGCTCCTTGCAAAATTTTTGACAGAGGAGGGAAAAGAATTATCAGAAAAGTTGTCCAAGAGCCAAAGACCACTTATGGAGAGCTTCAGAAAGACCTGGAATTAGCAAGTACAATTGTTTCAAAGAAAACAATAAATAATGCACTCAACCGCCATGGCCTGTATGCACGCTCACCATGTAATCTTATCTATATTCCCATCGCACACATGCCTGGAAACACGGCTCATCAATGGTAGGCGCTGTAGCGACTACCAGCTGGGACTGGAAACATCATAAGCAAATGCACATATTTGCCAGCACACCATGGATCTCCACTATGGTCCAAAAAAGGTTTTTATTGCAAAAGGATCGAATCGCAAAAGAAAATGTAACGTTTCAGAGCGGCGCAGAACCCCTTTGTCAGGCATCACATGCACTTTCTTTTGTGATGTGTACTTTTTGCAATAAAAACCTTTTTGGACCATATTGGAGATCCATAGTGTGCTGGCGAATATGTATATTTGTTTACACTCATCATGCAAGACTGTTGAATAATGTTGTTGAAGCTTGTTTTAAAGTTTGCTAGACAACATTTTAGACAAGCTTGTGAAATACTGGGTGAATATAGTCTGGTCAGATGAGACCAAACTCTTTGAATACCATGTTTGGAGGTCAAATGGCACTGCACATCACCCCAAAACACCACACCAACAGTGAAGTTTGGAGGTGGGAACATCATAGTGTGGGGCTGTTTTTCAGCATATGGTACTGGCAAACGTAATATCATTGAAGGAAGGATGAATGGAAAAATGTACCAAGACATTCTTGATAAAAATCAGCTGCCATCTACCAGGATGATGAATATGAAACAAGGGTTGGACATTTCAGCAAGACAATGATCCCAAACACAAAGCCAAGGAAACTCTCAACTGGTTTCAAAGAAAGAGAATATAAAGCTGACTTGAATTCAATAGTGTGGAAGAATGGGCCAAAATCACACCTGAGCAATGCATGAGACTAGTTTCTCCATAGAGGAGGTGTCTTGAAGCTGTCATTACCAACAAAGAATTTTATACGAAATATTAAATACAGTTCGGCTAGCTTATTCAATACTTTTTCCCTGTGTCATTCCATTCATTTCTGAATGTATTTGTTTTGGTTTCTTTGTATGTATGGATTGCATGGGTTGTTACCGACGTGCTGAAAATTTTCATGTCAAGAACACCTTTAGGAATATTTTTACTGAGAAAAATGGTAATATGTTCAGTACTTATTTTAGTGTGTGTGTATTATTTATGTATTGCTTTGCAACTTTGCTGGCTTATAGAAAATATTATTTTGCACCAAATGCAAATATTATGTCAATTTAAACACCATTTAATGCTGAATTCAATACAGAAAACAGAATTCAAATATATTCAGTATAAAAAGGTTATGCTTACTTCTTTAGTCTAAAAAAAAAAAACACAAGTGTGAAGAGCAGGCCTTTTCTGACACTTTTTTTGTTTATATGTAAACATCAGATTTTTTTTTTTTTGCTGGAAAATTACTTAGAACCCCTCAACATTATTATTTTTTTTAGCAGAGAATAAAATGGTGGGTTTTACAACTGTTTGTATTTGTGCAGTGGTTTTTCGAATGCAAATTGTTCTGAAAAAAATACACTTTTAATGAATTTTAATGCACACAAACAATATAATACCCAATGTATTGGTAAAATATAAAAGATGGGGTTACACCGAGTAACTAGATAACTAACATGTCATTTTTTAAAATTGCACATGCCCACAGTGCTCAGAGAGGCGACAGCAGGAAAGCGAGGGCGACCCCTCCTGCCGCCTGTAAAAGCAATCCAGTGGCTTAGTTATATAAAAGCCTCCTGTAATCACTTGAAAGCTGCAATGTAATCTACTATATCTACACGTTAAATACAAACAATTTTCACACAACCTTCAATTACGATTCACTTACACCGCTGACAGTCCTTTTTTTTTTTTTTTTTTTTTTTTTTTACAGAGCAAACAGCGAAACTGACTTTCCTTAACTTCTAAGAAAAGTTTATTGCAGTTACTTCCATTTGATTGGTTCCCAGAACAAGAACTGTGATTGGCCAGTAGGGTTTGCACTTCTTGACCACTTGAAGACTGCAATATGTATATTTATGTTGCGGCTTTCAAGTGTTATACCGAGATGATGCCTGCAGCTACAGGCATTTTCCTGCTGTTATGTAAGGTGAAATTTGAGCGAGTGCTAATATACTATACAGCTGCTAGGACACAAAAAGGTACCATAGAACCTCCAGGAGCCAATAATCATAAAGTGCAGTGCAGCGCTGCACAAATAAATATGTATAAAATTCCTAATTAACTGAATCCAGTAATGCGACTTAAATAAATATAAAGTGCAGAAAGGATGTAAATGTTACCACAATGAATACACTAAATATGTGCATATAAAGTGCAAAAAAAACTATTAAAGCCACAGATGAGTGGTTAAAGTGGAATATAGATCAAAAGTCCAGGTGATAACTTGAGGATTGTAGCAGGTGTCCTCTATATCTGGAGTGATAGGTGACGTGACTGAAAATAAATAAATTGCGCACTCACCAGAAGTGCCCAATAAATGCGCATTTGAGATCACTACTATTCTCAATCGGTCAGCCAGATCACTCATTCACAGGTAAGGTCAGGTTGTTGTTCCCGTTCTCTTCAAGGACCCTCAAAATGGTATCACTGTCTCAGGATAATTCTAAAAAGCCGTCTGCGAGTGGTGAAACTCACAGCCCAAGAATAATGCCACATAGCGTGATAATGTATTTCAAATGGGGAGTTTATTCCAAATAGGGTACAAACAAGAAGAATAAAAACCACTGACCATGAAGGTAAATATGGCCGCCTGGGGTGGCGTGACGTCTGGATGCTGTAGCCCCTTCCTCTGCCGCGTTTCGTACTAAGCACTTAATCATAGGGTGCATTATAGCATCAGACGTTTCCTCAGTCTTATTTATAGCAAGGAATGGCGAGCGCTCGTTATTGCGCCCGCCATCTTGCCGGCTATCTGGCGCATGCGCTGTGCGCCAGCGCCATTTTGTTGTAGATCAAATATTCTCACAAAGTCTGAAAAAGCGCGCATGCGCACAGCAGCGCGGATCAGGACACTGGATTCAATGAACCGTGCGCACAACGGCGCCATTTTGTTGGCTATCAGAATAAATGACAAGACGATGCGCTTACCAGAGTAAAGTGGGATATGATAAAAATTCAATAAAAGAGTGGGATAAATTTCGTCATTTATCCTAAATGTATTAAGGGAGCTGGGGAGTTATGTTAATAAGTTTCCCGATGTTAATAGGAGATCCTGTATTTTCTCAAAAACTGCTATTAAGCAGTATGTCCCTCCCTCCATACATATACAATCTGGTCGATACGCTTGGAACTTATTGCTATATGTATGTATGAAATTGTACATTAATATTGGATAAAAATAGTCCCATTAATGACATCTAATATGGATGTCAAATCAATAGTAAAAACTGGTAAGCTAATGTCAAATCAATAGTAAAAATGGAAAGCAATGTTCTAAAACCGTATACACAGAAAATTTCATAATATCATGGGCAGTGGTGAAATGCATATAGGTATTGACATAAAATCACGTAAACGATAATAATATTCATGAATCTCATAAATATACACGTTAATATATGATAAAATATAGTAAAATTCGCAATAATAATGTGCATATAGATAAAAACAACACAATAAGAATAATCATAAAAATATACAAATAAATCAATAATAATGTAAAATTGTCCAATCTAAAAGGTCCACTGTATGTGATATATAACGTATATAAAAAGGATCACTAAAACATTTAATAATGTAGTCCTAAAACCATGTAAAAATAGCAATGACAAAGAACCATTATGCCGCTGAATATTAATACCAGCATAACTAGGTGTAAACTGCCACGAAAACATAAATGGTTAAAAAATGTTTCTTTAACTGTTCTCAATAAATCAATTTATATCAAATTCCACATTAAGCCCTTTGGGATGTAGAGAACCTAATTCGAAGATCCACTTCGATCCTAGTTGTGACGTTTTTTGTTTAAACCTCTTCAATGGGTTCTAATAATGCCGATACCCATAAATCTGAGAGAAGAAGGATCTCTATTATGACAGATTCGGTAGTGTTGGGAGAGGAAATGTTCTTTGAACCCTTTTTTGATGTTACTAACATGTTCCCTCAATCTGTCCCTGAGTCTTCTCGTAGTACGTCCAATGTATTGCATATTACATGGGCACTGTAATAAGTAGACTACATGCCTAGTGTTGCACGTAATAAAATCTTCAATCTTATGTGTGCCTTTTTTGACAGTGGAAGTAAAACAATCGGCTCTGAGTGTGAATTTACTGCATTTGCAGATTACACACTTACGGCAGGGGTAAAAACCCTTCATTTCTGAAAAAAACTTGATGTTCTTAGGAGGATCAATTATGTTAGGGGCTATGCGATTTCTCAGTGGCATGGCTCTTCTAAAACTAATCTCGGGCTTATCGGGTAAAATATGATTTAAAATGGGGTCTGATTTAAAAATTTTCCCATTATTGTTAATAACTTTGGTGATGGTTTTATGTTGGATGGAAAAATTGGTGACGAATGAGCAAATTTTTTGTCTTTTTTGTTTCACGGTATCATTAATCATTTCTTCTCTATTGGAGTTACCTACTTCTTCTAATACTTGATTTAGCATAGATTTCTCGTATCCTTTTTCTAAAAATTTGTTTTTGATAACATTTGCTTGTGTGTAATATGTGTCAATATTCGTACAGTTACTTCTAATTTGGGTGACTTGTCCCTTAGGGATATTCTGTAACCAAACTGGATGATGGCAACTATCCAGTGGTATGTAACTGTTACGATCAGTTTGTTTGAAGAAGGACTCCGTTATAATTCTACCTCCTTGATTAAGTAAGGTTAGGTCTAAGAAGTTAAGGCTGTGTTTGCTGTAATTGTAAGTCAATTTAATGTTTAGTGTGTTATTGTTTAAGGTCCCGAAAAAATTTATTAATGTTCGTCACCTTTCCATACCAGGAGGATGTCATTATTATTATTATACAGTATTTATAAAGCGCCAATAGTTCGCTCAGCGCTGTACATTACAAAGGGGGACAGAACATGTAACAGAACAATACCAATACAATGCAAAACATGAGGGGATTGAGGGGCCTGCTCTTTCGTCCTTACAATCTAGGAGGGAGGGGATGGTGGCAGAGGAGGAGATAGCTGTGGGGGATGGGGTGGTAGGAAGAGTGGAGGAGGTCGGTAAGTTAGCAGGGGGTGGGGTAGGCTTCCCTGAAGAAATGGGTTTTCAGGGTGCGCCTAAAGGAGAAGAGAGTAGGTGATAATCTGATGGGTTGGGCAGGGAGTTCCAGAGGATGGGTGACACCCTGGAGAAGTCCTGGAGGCGGGCATGGGAGTAGGAGACCAGGGAACTAGAGAGAAGGAGGTCTTGTGAGGAGCGGAGTATGCGTGCTGGGCGGTACTTGGATATTAGGTCAGTGATGTAGTTCGGGGCAGTATGGTGGACAGCTTTGTACGTTAGTGTTAGGATTTTGAATTTGATCCGTTGCGCAATTGGAAGCCAGTGGAGGGATTGGCAGAGGGGGGTGGCGGAAATGGAGCCGTTGGAAAGGTGAATGAGTCTGGCAGCCGTATTCAGGATCGACTGAAGCGGGGATAGCCAGCAGCAAGGCAGGCCAGTGAGGAGGGAGTTGCAGTAGTCTAGTCGTGATATGATGAGGGAGTGGATGAGCTGTTTAGTGGTTTCTGGGGTTAGGAACGTGCGTATTTTGGCGATGTTACGGAGGTGGAGTCTGCACGAGTTTGTTAAAGATTGGACTTGGGGCTGGAAGGATAGGTTGGAGTCCAGAATGACACCAAGTCATCTATGTATCTTTTATAAAAAGAGAGTTCTGGCCATTCTCTCGCCTACGCGAGATCTAAACAGGTTGGCCAGGCTGGGGTCAAACTTAGTCCCCATTGCAACTTCTTTAGTTTGTAAATAAAATTTCTGATCGAACCAGAAATAGTTCTTTGTCATTGCAAAATCTATAAAATCAATATAAATTCTTTTTGTGAATTGGACATCTCATTAAAATCTTCTAAATAAAACCTCACCGCTTTCATACCGTCAGAATGGTTAATACTGGTATATAATGACGTCACATCTGCTGTGACTAAAAACGTATTGGGATCTAAAGACACTTGCTTAATCTCTTGGAGCACTTGTTTACTGTCTCTTAGGTAAGCAGGAGTTTTAGTGACAAGCAGCTGCAAAAAATGATCAATATACTCCCCTGCTCTGGAGCAAAGAGATACAATGCCGCTAATAATCGGTCTGCCAGGAGGATTTACGGATCTTTATGTATTTTTGGTAATATATTCATTATTGGGTGTTTGGGGGCTGAGGGGCAAAGAAAGTGTTTTTCTTTTTTGCTGATATGATCATCATATCCCTTTTGGATGATGGTCTTAAGTGCCTTTTTGTATTGTCCTAACGGGTTCCTTTGTAGAGGAAGGTAAGTATTGTCATCATTAAGAATATTGTAAACTTCCTCCATGTAGTCGGTTTTACTCAAGACTACTAACTACCCTTCCTCCTTTGTCTGCTGGACGAACAACAAGGTCCCTTCTTTCTAACAGTGAGTCAATCGCTTCACGGGATGAATCATAATGTTTAACCGATTTGATTGGTATCGCTTCAAGAGCCTTAAAAACAGTTTCTCTAAAAGCATTAATGTAAGCATTAGTTTGTGACGGCGGGTTAAAGAAGCATTACGTAAATTAGAATTAATACTCCCATTATTAACTGCATTACGTATAATGGGATTACTGTAAAAATATTTCTTCAAAGATACTTGTCTGATGAATTTTCTGATGTCAATATATGTTTGAAATTTATTGAGGGTCACTTTTTGGGTAAATTTTAGTCCCTTGTTTAATAATTCTAGTTCCTGTTTGGATAATTCCACCTTGCTTAAGGTAAAGATGCTCTTGTCATTTACATCTTTCTTTTTTTGGGGTTTGTTAACCCTTGAGCAACCCCTCTTTCCTCTCCTGTGGCACCTCTTTTGCGTGCTCGATTTTCCTCTAAAAAATGAACCGGAGTATATTCTTTGTTCATTTGTTCATTATTAGAGCGGTTATAATTATTTGAAAAATGGGATGTTTTATTTTCAGACCTGTTTTGTTGTACAAAAGGTCTATGATTTGGGTTCCTCCAATATTGTTGGAGGGCTCTAGCTCTATTGATTCCAGGTGAGGAGTATTGAGGTCTAAAGTGTGTATGTTGTTGGTTAGGGGTGGCTTTGCGTCCAGGATACTTCGTGATGAGAGTTATTATTCTGCTGCCTGGGATGCCATCTCAAATTGCGTGAGCCCACATTATCGTCATAGTTGGATTGTAGAGAGTCATACTTATTATTCACCGGTATATTGTGTTCAGTCAGTATATGTTGACTATGTGTTCTATGTCTTTGTCTCACTGAATTATTAAACTTATATGGTGGCTTTCGAGATATGGGGAGTGCATGGGGGCACTTATTACAGGAGGATTTGATACAATAGTTTCTTCTTGTTTAATTTGCCACTTAAAGACCTGTTGGTCTTGATAATCCCTATGGTCCTGGGAATATTTTTTGCGTTTTTTTTTTTTTCTCCAAATATTCCATGTGTGTTTTAACCATTAGCCGCCCGGCCAATGGGCGTTTGGCGGCTTCAGATGTGCTCCTCCATTCCGGGTGCACGCCATTTGGCGTGCTCCCGCACATGCGCCGTTTGCGCTAGTGCAGAGCGGCGCAGCAGTGCGATCTGTCGGCGGCCGTGCACCTCGGACACGGCCGATGACAGATCCGAGTACCTGCTCCCGTTGCTGGTACCATGTGACCTGCTGTGACCAATCACAGCAGGTCACATGACAGTTGTATACATGGATGGCTTCATTCATGATGCCATCCATTGTATACTAGTGCCTAGCTGTGAATGGTCACAGCTAATCACATGCACAAAAAAAAAAAAAAAAAGCTGAATGAATCGATTTCATTCAGGTAAATGCTTGCTTATAGCAAAGTAATTCTTTGCTATAAGCAAATTGTGTAAAAAAAAAAAAAATACTGATCACTTCCCCAAAGTAGTACAATGTTACTATGGTAACATTGTACTATTTTGGTCATAGTAAAATATGAAAAAAATCTTTAAAAAAATAAAAAGAAATGTAATAAAAAATTTAATATAATAAAAAAATTTAAAAAAATTTAAAAAATATATATATATATATATTTTTTTTCATACTGTCACCAGTCAGTGTCCCTGTTCACCGCCATGCCAGTTATATGATGACGCTGTACTGCACTGGTGACAGTATGTAAAAAAAAAATAGTGAAAATAATTTTTTTCATTTTTTTCATTTTCGGAAACATTATGACAAAAAAATACAACTTCAAAAAACTCGCCATGCCTCTTATGAAGTACGTCGGACTGTCTACTCTACAAAAAGGGGTCATTTGGGGATATCTGTACTATTCTGACATTCTTGGACCTCAAGAAATTAGATTGGCCGTCAGTACTTCAGGATTGATCAATATTCAAATCTATACCATAGTTTGTGAACTCTATAACTTTCCTACAAACTAAAAAATACATCCTAATTTGGGTT
The DNA here is from genome assembly GCF_062004578.1 of Staurois parvus. Classification (NCBI taxonomy): domain Eukaryota; kingdom Metazoa; phylum Chordata; class Amphibia; order Anura; family Ranidae; genus Staurois; species Staurois parvus. The sequence continues at coordinate 1,071,878 of NW_028318521.1, forward strand.
ATTTTCACCAAAGACATGTAGCAGAATACATCTCGGCCTAAATTTATGAAGAACAATTATTTATTTGTAAACTTTTATAACAGAAACAAAGAACAATGTGGTTTTTTTTTCAAAGTTTTTGGTCTTTTTTTGTTAATTTAGCAAAAAATAAAAACCCCAGCGGTGATTAAATACCACCAAAAGAAAGCTCTAGTTGTGTGAAGAAAATGATAAAATTTTAGTTTGGGTACAGTGTTGTATGACCGCGCAATTGTCATTCAAAATGTGAGAGCGCTGAAACCTGAAAAATGGCCTGGGCAGGAAGGTGTAAAATTGCACGGTATTGAAACGGTTAAGTTTATTAGACTCTATCATGTATTCACTGTTATCTTTATAAGGGATTAATTTTTTTCTAACCTTGTTAATTTCTACATCAAGGTGTATCAATTTCTTTTTCTTTTTTATTACCAAAAATTTCAACAGGTCCATGCCTGCTCTATTGAAAAATTGGTACCAAACTGTCCTATTAATATCCTCACATTCAGGTGACACATTCCATCTTACAGATCGTGGGACCCTTTCCTCCCTAATATATCTGTCTAGGAAGGAAATGTCCCAGAGAGTTCGAATCTCTGCAGAGGTTAAATTATGTAGGTGTGTCAAACTTTTTAGCTCTTCATCTGGATGGAGATCAACTGTGAACACATCATCTGATATTTTGGTACGCATAGATCTTAATTCAAAGGTATCCACCATATTAACTTAAGTTAAGTTATTACTATATATATATATATATATATATATATATATCAGCTGTAGCAAAACAATGGTGAAAACAGATATGTAAGGTGAAATTTGAGTGAGCGCTAATATACTATACAGCTGTTAGGACACAAAAAGGTACCATAGAACCTCCAAGAGCCAATAATCATAAAGTACAGTGCAGTGCAGCGCTGTACAAATAAATATGTATAAAATTGTGTCCATTACCTGCCTCTTAGTCTGCCCCGGCCCACCAGGGGAGGCCTGGGGTGCCAGGCGCCCAAGGTTCAGTGTCCAGAGAGACCAAGGGAGAGGAACCTCCTCCCCACATTGTGCCGGCAATGGAGCTCTGGCCGGGTCGAAAGACGAGGGACATCACTTTCGGCAGAGGGGCAGGACTTCTTCCTGGGATTCAGCTTCCGGTAGCGTCCCTTGAAGCTTGGGCTGGAGTTCGGCAGTGTTGAGGGCTGCTTCCTGCAGAGGCAGGTGACTTAGGACCTCGGGGCGGACCACGACCTGGAACATGTCCGGAGCGGAGGCATTAGGACCAGGGGATGCCGGCACCAGCCAGCCTCAGGTCGGTGGTTCAGAGGGGCCTTTGTTTCCCTATCTGTTTGGCCCCTAGCTCCAGGGGGTGTCCCCAGCCCTCCTGGTGGTCAGAGGGACTAGAGCAGGGGGTGGGAGGGGTCCCAGCTAGAAGTCTCCCACGCCCTGCCAGGGGCAGCAGTCAGGCGGCCAGTCCCTGGTTAATGCAATCCCCGGTTCTGTTTGCTACATTGCAGGTAAAAGCCAGGGAGAAGCCCAAGCCACACCACAGGGCTAAAAAGAAATGTCCCTCAAGCAAGGTGACCCTCACGGACTCCTGGACGAAGGTGCTGTGCGAGTCCTGCATTGAGAGCCTGATCAGGGAGGAGGTCCCTTCTCAAGGGGACCTGGTTAAGTCAGGGAACTGACGGCTACCTTTTGATTCCTTTAGATCTCTAGTTGAAAATGTATCTCTGCCTCAGACCACACTTCTTTCCCCCAAAAGATCGAGGATTCCCAGTAGGGAGGTGGGGGGTCCTAGAGCCGAGTTGGTGTCCGTCCTTCCCCAGTCTCAGATTCACAAGCAGACTCTGAAGGGGAGGGTCCCTTGAGCGAGTCCAGAGGCGCCTCTAGATACAAGTTCTCCCTGGAGGATGACCTACTAGGAGCCATTTATGCTACCTTGGATATTAAGGAAGATAAGCCCCTCACGTTGCATAATCAAATATATCATGGTATGGAGGAACAAACGCATAGTCCACGAAGTGCTAGTAGAAACCATAAAGAGGAAGTGGCAGGATCTGGAGAGAACTTTTATTTGCCAAATCTCTCAAACGCAGATTCCTGTTTGACAAGGATTCGTCCGTGGTTTGGAACAAAAGCACCAAGCTCGACGCAGCTTTCTCTCAGGTAGCCAGGAAGATGGATCTTGCCTTTGAGGACATGGGGGTCTTGTCTAACACCATGAATAGAAGGGTCGATTCCCATCTTAAAAAATCCGGGAACTCCACACAATCCAACTTAAAGCCTGCCATGTCCACTACAGTGGTAGCTCGGAACATGGAGTATTGGCTCACACCGCTGCAGGCCCATATCGTAGCAGGATCCCCGAAGGACAAAATGTTATCCTCCTTCCAGACCTTACTACAGGGGGTGGGCAGATGCCTCACCAGAGTCAGCAAGGATGATGATGAGGTCAGCGGCCTTAACTTAACTAACCCCTGCCCTGTGGCTCAAGACATGGCAGGGGGATATCGCCTCCCAAGTTAAACTTTGAGACATTCTGTTCACTTGAGATTTTCTTTTCAGCCCATGGCTTGAGATGATGCTGGATCGCACTTCAGACAGGAAAAAAGCTTTCCTTTTAAGAGGAAGCTCCAAGCACAGGGTGGGGAAAAATGTAATCCCCAGAAGTGGGTGCAGCACATTCCATCAGGGTGGTTGGCATTTCCTGGGAATTCTGACATGCGGTATCTGTTTCTTCGGTTTTCGAGCAGCGACTTTGCCATCTGTGTACACTTTTCCTAACTTTTATGAAGTTGATGTGTTGGCATCTTCCGATGCTAGTTTTGGCTGCAAAGTTTTGCGGGCAGCTGTTTAGGATTCCTGGGTACCCCTTGGGGTGGCTTAGCATGTTGGCATGTTGCCCTGGGCTTTTTCTCCACTAGTTGGTTTGCCCACCCCTTCATTATGACACTGCTTGGGGACATCCCTGTTTTCTCAAGGTTAAAGAAGAAAAATCTGTGTCCGTCAATTAACATAAGAGAAAATGGGATTTTTTTTTTCGTTAACCACTTGAGCTCCAGAGGATTTACCCCCCTTAATGACCAGGCCTTTTTTTGCTGTTTGGTGCTGCACTAATTCAAATGATAATTGCGCAGTCATGCAATGCTGTACCCAAACAAAATTTACGTCCTTTTTCTCACACAAATAGAGCTTTGTTTTGGTGGTATTTGATCACCTGTGCGCTTTTTATTTTCTGCGCTATAAACAAAAAAAACACGAAAATTTTGAAAAAAAACAATATTTTCTACTTTCAGCTATAAAAAATATATTGTAAACTCAAAGTTAGTCATAAATTTAATCCAAAATGTATTCTGCTACATGTTTTTGGTAAAAAAAATCCCAATAAGTGTTTATTGATTGCTTTGTGTGAACGTTATGGCGTCTACAAACTATGGTATAGATACTGTAATTTATGCCTTTTTTTGCTATACAGCGCTGCACTAATTCAAATGATAATTGCGCGGTCATGCAATGCTGTACCCAAATGAAATTTACGTCCTTCTTTTCACACAAATAGAGCTTTCTTTTGGTGGTATTTGATCACCTGTGCGCTTTTTATTTTCTGCGCTATAAACAAAGAAAAAACACAAAAATTTTGAAAAAAAACAATATTTTCTACTTTCAGCTATAAAAAATATATCGTAAACTCAAAGTTAGTCATAAATGTAAGCCAAAATGTATTCTGCTACATGTTTTTGGTAAAAAAAAATCCCAATAAGTGTATATTGATTGCTTTGTGTGAAAGTTATAGCGTCTACAACCTATGGTATAGATAATTTGAAATTTACACAGCTTTTACTTTCTGACCGCCCATCACATCTCTTGAGGTGCTAAAATACCAGGATAGAACAAACACCCCCAAATGACCCCTTTTCGGAAAGCAGACACCCTAAGCTATCTGCTGAGAGACATATTGGGGTTTATTTACTAAAGCTGGAGAGTCCAAAATCAGACTCCCTTCTGCATAGAAACCAATCCGCTTCTAACCTCAGCTTGTTCAATGAAGCTTTGGCAATGAAACCTGGAAGCTGATTGGTTTCTATGCAGAAGGGAGTCTGATTTTGGACTCTCCAGCTTTAGTAAATAAACCCCATTGTGTCCATGGAAGATTTATTTTTTTTCCACAAGTTTCTGGAAAATGACAAAAACATTTTTTTTTTTGTTTTTTTTTTTTTACACAAAATTGTCATTTAAATGATTTATTTCTTGCACAAGCCATGGGTATATGTGGAATTATACCCCAAAATACATTCTGCTACTTCTACCGAGTATGAGGATACCACACGTGTGACACTTTTTTGGAGCCTAGCCACATACAGGAGCCTGAAATCCAATGAGCACTTTGAAAGCCTGAAGGTGCGTAACGTCTTCATTTCACTTCCCCACTACCTATCACAGTTTCGGAGGCCCTGTAATGCCAGGATAGCACCAAACCCCCCCAAATGACCCCTTTTTGGAAAGTAGACACTCCAAGGAATTTAAAAAGAGGCATGGTAAGTATTTTGCAGATCTCATTTTTTCTCACAAGGTTTTGAAATATAAAAAAGAAAAGAAAAAATATATTTTTATTTTCTTTCTTCATTTTCCAAAAACTTGTGGTAAAAAAATAAATTCTTCTATTGATTCAACATGCCTCTCGGCAAATAGTTTGGGGTGTCTACTTTTCAAAAAGGGGTCATTTTGAGGGGTGGGGGCATTTTATGCCCAGCATTAGAAGTTTATGCCACACATCACTCACTCTTCTAACCACCTGAAGACCAAGCCTTTTCTGACACTTTTTGTTCACATTAAAAAAATCTGTATTTTTGCTAGGAAATTAAAGTGAACCCCCAAACATTATATATATTTTTAGAGCAGACACCCTAGTAAATAAAATGGTGGGTGTTGCAATTTTTTATCTCACATATTACTTACACAGCGATTTTTCAAACGCAATTTTTTTGAAAAATATACACTTTTTTTAATTTTAATGCACAAAAACACAATATATTGGCCAATTATTTGGTATGATATAAAAGATGATTCTATGCTGAGTAAATAGATACCAAACATGACATGCTTTAAAATTACATATGCCCTGTGCAATGGCGACAAACTGCATACATTTTTAATATCTATAGGCAACTCTTTAAAAGCCTTTACAAGCTACCATTTTAGATTTACAGAGGAGGTCTAGAGCTATAATTACTGCCCTTGATCTGACGTTCGTGGTGATACCTCACATGCATGGTGCAATCGCTGTTTCCATGCTGGCACAGGGTCAACGCTCATGACCGCAGGTGTGCGCGTGCACGGATGGGCAAGGGTCCTTTTTTTTTTTTTTTCTTCTTTTTTTCTGATTTATTTAATTATTTTTACACTGTCCCTTTTAATTTTTTTTTTTTTTTTTTATCACTTTTAATGCTATCTCAGGGAGGGGGAGGGGGGCATTTTCTCCCGCTGCTTGTAAAGGCAATTCTGCAGCTAATTGACCACTAGGAATGCTTTTACATGAAAGCCCATTGCCGGCTGAAAAAAATGATACCAGGGTGATGCCTGCAGCCCTGGTATAACCATTCAAAGTCCAATGATGTACCAGTACGTCACTGGTCCTTGTTGGAATTATATGCTATGTTCTTTTTTTCTTTATGCAGCCTGTGGGCTGAATGAAAAAAAAGAGATGAAATCTCTGCCAGAAAAAGTGTGTGGTATGCCCACCATTAGAAACCTCCCTCAATCCATCCACTTCTAATGGTGGGCACATATGAAATGTGCCAACAAATATAAAATATATATGCCGAAGCATAGGGGCCATCCACCCACTGGCCACCCCAGGCCCCCATGCTTTGGCATATATTCTCTTTTTTTTTTTTTTTTTAACTGCGGATGAAAAATCTCATCCGACAGCACTGCACACACCTACTTATGTCTATTCTGAAAGCAAGACTCTGTTGCTGTCAGAATAAACAGGTCAGTGCTGCAGTTTGACGTTCCTGCAAAGAAATCAACAATGGTTAACAATAAAACATAAACTCAATAAAACAACTTTATAAGGAAAAGTGTGTGGAAGTATGCCCACCATTAGAAACCTCCCTCAATCCACCCACTTCTAATGGTGGGCACACATGAAATGTACCAACAAATATAAAATATATATGCCGAAGCATAGGGGCCATCCACCCACTGGCCACCCCAGGCCCCCATGCTTTGGCATATATTCTCTTTTTTATAACTGCGGATGAAAAATCTCATCCAACAGCGCTGCCCACGCTGACTTATGTCTATTCTGAGAGCAAGTTCCTGTTGCTGTCAGAATAAACAGGTCAGCGCTGCAGCTGAAAGCATTCCTGCAAACAGAAATGGTTAACAATAAAACAATAACAATAAAACAGTAAAAGTCGAACAATCACAAAAATTACAACAACAAAAAAAACTATAACTATTTTTGGTTTTTACATTTTTTTATTTTTTTGGGGGGTTTTTGTACTTTATTTTTTTTAACTTTTTTTTTCCAAACTTCAAACATTTAAACAGCTGGTAGGGTCTCTCCAAATGCGATAGCCAGTTTCCTGACTACCTAACATCTTTCGAGACCCTGTGTAAATGTGCCCTGATCTGTGCCGTGCTGTACCCTATACTAATAGTTCACTAGTGTATGGTAGAGGCGGAAGCAGGGCTTGACGCAGAGGCCAGGTTGGCCAGGACAGGAGGGACAACAATAGCGGCTGTCACGCCTAATTCCACGTTTGGTGTAGACACGACATCTTTTTTGGGGTCTTCTTTGGATTGGGGTACCAGGAATGGTATTGGGAAAATGTCTCTCATGCAGACGGCTAACTGCATCTGGGATGGGGGTTTGGGGCGCAGCACCTTCTGGATACAAAAGGGCCCTGATCTCTAACTGGAAATTTAGGTATGATCCACTATGTCCAGTTGCTTTATAGAGAACAAAAGCGTTATATACAGCCAATTGAAATAAATAAACAGACACTTTTATGTACCAGCGTCTGGATTTTCGGGAAACTAAGTACGGCTGCATCATCTGGTCGTTGAAGTCCACCCCTCCCATGTTAAGGTTATAATCGTGGACACAGAGGGGCTTCTCAACAACACCAGCTGCCGTGGTAATTTGGACGGTCGTATCTGCGTGAATGGAAGACAAGAGGTAAACATCCCGTTTGTCCTTCCACTTCACTGCAAGCAATTCTTCAGTTCTCAAGCAGGCTTTTTCCCCCTTTTTAGGATGGGTATTTACAAGCCGTTGGGGGAAGCCTCGGCGATTAGATCGCACAGTGCCACATGCGCAAATTCCCAAATTGAACAAATGTCTAAATAGTGGCACGCTTGAATAAAAATTGTCCACGTATAAGTGGTACCCCATATGGAAATAGGATGACGCCAAGTCCCAAACTATCTTGCCACTGCTCCCCATGTAGTCTGGGCACCCGGGGGGCTCCAAGTGACTATCTTTTCCCTTGTAAACCCGAAACTTACATGTATAGCCTGTTGCCTTCTCACAGGTCTTATACATCTTTATCCCATATCTGGCACGCTTGCTGGGGAGATATTGTTTGATTAGAAGGCGGCCAGAATATTGAATGAGGGACTCATCGATGCAGATGTTTTTCTGGGGAGTATACACATCTGCAAATTTTTGGTTAAAGTGATTTACGAAGGGCCGAATTTTGTGGAGCCGGTCAAATTCAGGGTCACCCTGAGGACGACTGAGTGTGTTGTCGTAGAAGTGCATAAAACGCATTATCGTCTCATATCTATGCCTGGCTATGGCAGCAGAGAACACGGACATGTAAACAAGCGGGTCTGTGGACCAATACAACCGCAATTGATTTTTATCATTAATGCCCATGTTGAGGGTTAGGCCTAAAAAAACTTTAAATTCGGAAACCATAATGGGTTTCCATGCGAATGGTCTGGCAAGGTTTGAATTTGGGTTGGCGGCGATATATTGTCGTGCATATAAATTGCTTTGATCCACAATCAATGCAAGCCATTAGGCCAGAAGTACAGAAAAAGCCCAGGAGGCCAAAAGGAAGAGGCAAGGGAGGAGTGATCTTCTGTGAAAAACAACTCAAAAAAATTAAGGGGAGTATTTAAATTTGCTGTTTCCACCTGAATTCCGGGTTGGGCAGTGAATGGGGGAAGTACGGGTGCTGCAGAATTTGTGGGCTGCCAATCGGGATTTGCAAGCACATCCGGAAGGACACTAGGGGCTCTATGGGCCTGCCTGCGAATTCTTGGTGGCCGCGGGACACTACTTGTGCTTGCCACCGCACCAGCTTGTACTGCACTTATGGGACTCGCCACGTCACCAAAGTGATACTGCAGTGCCGGTATGCATACGACCAGGATGTACTAGGCCGCTGGTGCTCGCCAGTTCACCAAAAGATACTGCGGCACTAGTACTGGCACTCTGCTGCATATGAGAGTCATCATGCATTTGTACCACCTCAGCAACCTGTGAATGGGATCGGGTACGCCTGACCTTAGCAGGGACCACTTCCTCGTCGTCTGAGCTACCTGTCAGGGTGCCGCTGCTGTCTATAGGTTCGTATTCTGAGCCTGATTCTGCCAGTGAGTCTTCCCCTTCGCTCTCACTTGACATGCTCAGAATCCTATAGGCCTCTTCACTAGTGTACCTTTGCTTAGACATTTTGGCCACTAAATTTACAGGTACCTAGTGCGACTCACGGGAAAAAGAGCACCTGGCTGTCAGGGACTGCTTGAACCGCTACAAAAAATTTACCGACAAGTGCTAACAGAGATCAGGCCTGATTCTGTGAACACTGCAGTTTTGTGTGTAATATGTATCAAGTGACAGTTATCTACTGACACTGCACTTGCTGGGGGAGAAGGGGGGGGGGCGTAGGGGCTAAACGCAGGTGCTGGCAGGTGTTGGGGCTGATCCCGCTAACACTGCATTTTTGGGGATACTATAGTAATGTGAATGCTGGTATAGCGCTGATCTGATCAAAGATATTGATCCAATCAGACACTATCCTAGCAATGGAGGTTTAGCGTGCAAGTAAGCGTGTTCCTGGCAATCAAGGGGTCAAATGTGATTATTTGTGTACTAGCGGGCAAACTGACGCTATCTGGGAGGGGAGATAAAACTATCAGAAGTCACCAGTGACACTAATACAGTGATCAGTAAAAATCTGTTCACTGTAATCAATGACACTGGTGACAGGGCAGTGAAGGGGTTAACTGGGGGGGGGGGCGATCAAGGAGTTAAATTGGATTACTGATGTACTGGCGGGCAAACTGGGAGGGGCGCTAACACTATTGGAAGTCGCCAGCGACACTGATACAGTGATCAGTAAAAATTGGTTCACTGATCAGTGACACTGGTGACAGGGCAGTGAAGGGGTCAACTCGGGGGGGGGGGGGGGGGAGATTAAGGGGTTAGACGGGACTACTGGTGTATTAGCGGGCAATCTGGTGCTATCTGGGAGGGGCGCTAACACTATTGGAAGTCGCCAGCGACACTGATACAGTGATCAGTAAAAATCGCTTCACTGATCAGTGACACTGGTGACAGGGCAGTGAAGGGGTTAACTGAGGGGGGCGATCAGGGGGTTAAATGTGTCCTCTAGAGTGTTCTAACTGTCAGTGTGCTGTTTTACTCACGTTTAAATGTTTCTTCTTCTCTGTCTGGAACGGAATGTGTCCAGGCAGAGAAGAATTACATCATATCCTGCCCTGTGTAAATGTCAACACAGGACAGGATAGGACAGGGACCGATCATCCGATTTCAGCCAGAAATCACTGGCTGAAATCTAATGATTGATCCCTCCTGGATCGAATGGTGTCACCCGCGGGACGGCGGGAGCGCGCGCCCCCTACCCGCGAAAGTGTTGGGAGCGCGGAGCCCGTTTTAAAACGTGCTTTTGCGCTCCACTGTCGCCCTGCACACGTATATATACAGTGGCAGGGCGGCAAACGGTTAAAATCCCTTTCTCTCTGTGGCCGAGCCAGCAACTTATTGCTCCTATTTCTAGCAAACGAGATTAAGCAGCATTTGTGCCAAAAACAGTGACACCTGCACTGCATCTGCCTAAAGAGGGATTGATTCCATGGGACTGACAGGCGATTTTGCTGCTGGTGATTCATCTCTAGTTGCAAATTCCCCATCATCACATAAAATGTGATTAGCTGTTTTATTTTTATCTGCTGTGCTGCAAATAGCTTGTTTACAATGCCCAACTTTACACACATCTGAGTGAGTTCACAAGTGGCTTTGTCCATGTTTCTTCTTCTGTGTATCTGGTCTGCTCACACAGGTCCAAGCTTTGCCCTTTAAGAGACCTTTAGTGCTGTATCTATCCTTAACATTTGTTACATTTTTATTTGCAAGGTAAAATGTTATAGCAGTAGTATAAAAATGTAGTGCCTTGAAAAAGTATTCATACCCCTTGAGATTTTCCACATTTTGTTATGTTACAACCAAAGACGTACATGTATTTTATTGGGATTTTATGTGATAGACCAGCATAAAGTGGCACATAATTTTGAAGTGGAATGAAAATGATAAATGGTTTCAAAATGTTTTACCAATAAATATTTGTATTCAGCCTCCTTTACTATGATACCCCTAACAAAAATCTAGTGGAACCAGTTGCCTTCAGAAGTCACCTAATTAGTGAATAGAGTCCACCTGTGTTTAATTTAATCTCAGTATAAATACAGCTATTCTGTGAAGCCCTCAGAGGTTTGTTAGTGAACAAACAGCATCATGAAGGACAAGGAACACACCAGACAGGTCAGGGATAAAGTTGTGGAGAAGTTTAAAGCAGGGTTAGGTTATAAAAAGAAATACCAAACTTTGAACATCTCACGGAGCACTGTTCCATCATCTAAAAATGGAAAGAGTATGGCACAACTGCAAACCTACAAAGACATGGCCATCCACCTAAACGGACAGGCCGGGCAACATTAATCAGAGAAACAGCCAAGAGGCCTATGGTAACTCTGGAGGAGCTGCAGAGATCCACAGGTGGGAGAATCTGTCCACAGGACAACTATTAATCGGGCATTCCACAAACATGGCCTTTATGGAAGAGTGTCAAGAAGAAAGTCTTTGTTGAAAGAAAGCCATAAGAAGTCCTGTTTGCAGTTTGCGAGGAGCAATGTGGGGGCACAGCAAACGTCGAAGAAGTTGCTTTGGTCAGATGAGACCAAAATTGAACTGTTTGACCTAAAAGCAAAACGCTATGTGTGAAGGAAAACTAACACTGCACATCACCCTGAACACCATCCCCACTGTGAAACGTGGCGGCATCATGTTGTGGGGTTGCTTTTCTTCAGCAGGGACAGGGATGCTGATCAGAGTTGATGGGAAGATGGATAGAGCCAAATACAGGACAATCTTAGAAGAAAACCTGTTAGAGTCTTCAGAAGACTTGAGACTGGGGCGGAGGTTCACCTTTCAGCAAGACAACAACCCTAAACATACAGACAGAGCTACAATGGAATGCTTTAGATCAAAGCATATTCATGTGTTAGAATGGCTCAGTCAAAGTCCAGACCTAAATCTAAGTGGAAATCTATGGCAAGACTTGAATGTTGCTGTTCACAGATGTTCTCCACCCAATCTGACAGAGCTTGGACTATTTTGCAAAAAAGAATGGGCAACAATTTTACTCTGCAGATGTGTAAAGCTGGTAGAGACATACCCAAAAAAAGAGATGCAGCTGTAATTGCAGTGAATGGTGGTTCTACAAACTATTGATCGACGGGGGCGGAATACAAATGCATGCCACATTTTTCAGATATTTATTTGTAAAACAATTTTGAAAACCATATATCTTATTCCTTCCACTTCACAATTATGTGCCACTTTGTATTAGTCTATCACATAAAATCCATGTGAAATACATTTGTTTTTGGTTCTAACGTGTCAAAATGTGGAAAATTTCAAGGGGTAGGAATACTTTTTCAAGGCACTAGTTATAGAACAGCAGTTTAAAAAGTATAATAAACTAGTAAAACATTTAAATTAACACAAACATATTAGTTTCCCTTTAAAGGATCAGTAAACTTGAGACATCCCATGCTTTTTTTCTACTGAGTGACCAGGCCATGGTTGATCATTGTGAAAATAGGGTTTTGTTTGCACTCATCCTAAATTCCTTTTTCTCCAGTGGTTCATAGGGTTCAGTTCTTGTTTAGGTCCTGACTCTAGGAAGTTTAGACACTATGCAAATTAATCTTCATCTAGTGGCTATACCCCTGCGCCTACATACTAGCTCAGTAGTAGTAAGGCTATGAATAACAAAAGATAAAAACCACTTTCCATAGCATTTTTTAAAACTGTGGCAATAGACCAACAACAGCAAGTGAACCTATCAGTGTAGAGGGAACTGTGTCCTTCAATTAACTACTGGAAAGAGAATTGTATGGCAAGCATACAATTCCTATTTCTCATAGGGTTAATTGAATGTTATAGGACTCTAGTGTCAAATTTGTGATGAATTGCACTACCACCTCCAGGACATTCTGCCCAAAGCTAGCATCTGCCAAGGCAGCCACGTTCACCCTGTAGAGTTCAAGAAAGGAAATACTCTATTTGCTGAGGACCAGGTAGCAGCCTTACAGACCTGAAAAACAGAAGCCTGGTGCTGAAATGCTCAGGAAGTGCTTAATGCCCTAGTAGAATAGGCAGTGACAGAAACAGGGGTACCTTAAGAGAATATGCCGCAGAAATAATATGCCAAATCCATCTGGATATGGTGGCACTGAAAGCCTGGATGTCACGTTGGTGAAGGAGGATCTCATAATCCCATTATTTCATTTATGAAAGGATCATTCATGGACTTTTTTTGAATGGAGTTATTGATTTTGGATATTTATTAATGTGCACATATGTGGTGGTGGATATATTTATTTATTTATTTTATATACGAACATTCACATATTTATATATTTATTTAACTGTAGGTGTAGGGTTGCGCTATTATTTGTGGTTGGTTGCCATCACATTTTTCATTATTTACACTCATTATTATTATTATTAGCAGCTCCTACCATTTATAATTTTCATTGAAGTACATTGGCGCAATGATGTTGGTTTATTAAGTGTCCTGTGAGATATCTATATTGACACTGGTGATCAGCCTTTTGGTAATATGCCAAATCCATCTGGATATGGTGGCACTGAAAACCTGGGAGCCCTTGTGGGGAACAACAAAGAGAGATGGTCTTTTAGAATAAGCTGTAGCAATTAGACCCTGACTGCCTGCACTGCATCAAGGGAATGTAGAGCAATGTCTTTGGACAGCAGCTGGACAAAAGGAGGTACATGCAATATCCTCACTAAAGTGGAAAGCAGAAAACACTAGGCACAGATGAAGGCTTGAGTCTCAAAATATTCTTATCCCTGTGAAGGATAAGTTGTAGCTCCTTGCAAGGCAGCTAATTCTGAGGCCATCCTTGCCTATGAGGTGGCAGTAAGCAAGGCCAAATTCAGAGATAAGAGCATAAGGGTGACTCATTGAGAGGACAGGCCTCTGAACAACTGAAAAGATAAGGTTGTGAGTGACTAGAGGTCACTGGAATAAGATTGCAAAGGCCAAAATCTGACCCTTAAAGTGGACTTTGCATCAAAAGTGCAAAGTTTTCTTATTGGAAGTGCTCCACCCACACAGTTACATCATTCACTCACAGGAATCTGTGAATGAAAAAACTACAGGTCTCGTCTGCAACCATTGATAACTTACCTGTAGCTTCAGTGAATTGCAGGCACACTTCTTCCAGCTCGGGAATGGTCGGCCCATGGGTACAATGCTCTGCATGCTACTAACAAATATATGATAAATGCACATTTTTACCTGCAAAAATATGTGCATTATTTTTTCAAAAGGTGAACGTAACATCCAACTGATCTGTATTCTGTATAGTGGTCTTCTGGTTCTGCTGAATGATGATGTAGATCCAGAGCCCCAAGAAATTTGTGGTGTTTGATACTGCATAACATATATAAGGAACCTTGAGTACGCATCAATAAAGTGACGGATTATTATTGGGTGCTCATCTTCCTATAGCTATGTTACCAAGCCAGATTGGCAGATCTTCTCCCACACTCCAATGAGGAGTAAGATAGATATATAGCACTGTGAAGATGCCCTTTTTTGTTGTGGCATTTCCTGATGGCTGATCATCACACCTACACTAGTTACATTCTGTTAATCAGCATAAACTATCTTACTGAGGCAGGGGCGGACTGACAACTCATGGGTCCCCCGGGCAATAGGGGATCATGGGGCCCCTGTGTCCTTGCCCAAACTAAAAAAAGCCTATAAAAAAGGTACCAGGGGCATCTCATGGGGCCCCCTACTGACCCCGGGCCCTCGGGCAGTGCCCGATTTTCCAAATGGTCAGTCCGCCCCTGTACTGAGGCTATTCACAGCTTCTTTTTTTTTTCCAGGCCTGGCCACAGGAGAAATGTGGGGGTTGTGGTATAATTTTATTTTTTTTTTTTTTGCAGCCTGTTTTTATGCTTTAACATACATCATCTTTCTCTGGATCAACTGTGGGTATAGGATTGTATAATTTGTTTTCCTTTTTATTGGTTGGACTAGATGTTTTTTTTTAACCAGACTATGTAACGCTCATGGGACACAGAGCATCTTCATATCCATTATGATGGGGTTATGCTGCCACCTTCAGGTGATTTCACACTAGCAAAAAAAAAGCAAGACTGGAAACCCCCTCCCAGCCATAATCCCTCCCCCCCCCCCCCCCCTTGTTAGGCAAAGCTTCAGTTTTTTTTCTTTTTTGGCTAATGTCTGGTTACACCTGTACAGCTCTCTGCACGAAAAAAATTACCGTTTTTATCCGGATCCGTTTCCTGCAGCCTTTCATTGCTCGGAGGTATGGTACCCAGACTCCAATCTGGACATGCAGGTAGGACGAAGTAGAGAAAGTCGCAAATGTTCCAGTAGAAGGGGCAGCAGAAGATTACCCCAGACCCAAAAAGGCCTTTTGTGAGTTTTCTCATGGAAGTAGTTTCAACTATTTTTTAGTGGACGCTTCCTGAGTCTTTCATTTCAGAGGTTACAGAATTGGGATCATGGCATCTGCCACTGCATACCCAGTCCTCCCTGTACATCCTCATTTGAACAATGTTTTTACATGTGTACTGGGCCCACCCTGAAAGAGTGTTCATTCCACCAAAGAGGTTCACTCAGCAATACCCCATGGAGCATGCGTTCACTAAGAAATGGAGTATGCTTTAGGTGGATATAGCAGTCTAAACATTCCCAGCAGACAAGGTACTGGTATTTTAAGATGCCTCAGACAAATGCCTGGAGGTTTTATCCATTTGCGCTGGTGGCAGCAATGTTGCAACCATTGATTGCAGCTGTTGGCATGTGTCAGAGCCTTAAAGGATAAGTTCACCTTTGGGAACATGTTGCATGTTCCACTTGTTAGGGTGGAACATGTAAGATGCTCCCATAGCCGCAGCCGTGCCTGACGACCCCCTCCCTCTGACAGTACGGGGAGAAGACTCCCCATATTATCTGTCAAATTTGAAAATAGTGTGGCCATGCGGGGCTCCGCCCACACGGCCACGTCATTCATTCACAAACTTCCATGAATGAATAAACTTCAGGTCCCGGAAACCTTAGCGGTTGACGGCTTGTCGTTTTCAATGAACTACCACGGCACTGGAGCGCCGTGGTAGTTCATTGCAACTTCCTGTCAGAATATCTGCTTGCTTCTTATTAATCCCATATGGCAAGCAGATATTCTGACAGGTCTGCAGGAGACCTGCATGGCATCAGTGATCTGCTGATCGCTGGTGCAGTGCTTTCAATAGACAATAATAAATGCACATTTTTCTACCTGCAAAAAAGTGAATTTATTATTTTTGTCAAAAAGGTGAATGTATCCTTTTAAAGTCTGGTTCATCACATGATATGAGAGATAGATACCACTAGTGGACTTTCTTCTTGCTCTTAGCTTCTCAGTGGGTGTATTAACCTCCCTGGCGGTATGATTATTTCAGATTTTTGGTGCTGAAAGTGGTACCATTATTTTGCATGGAAATTTGGCGTTTTATATTGTAGGCCTGTAATTCTTAGGAATAACTCGCTGAAATCTGTCCGAACAAGAGTCTAGTAAACATCCCAAGTAGGATAAAACTTGAAACACAAACTCATAAATTATAATTTAATAAATAATCATAAAAAATAATCTAATAATAAATTTAACTCCATAATATAATCAAACCAAAAACACTGAAATTTTAAATATCACTGAGCAAAGTCGCAAAATTGTTTTCAGTGTCTGATGACGAATTTCCCCACGAATCATCACTCAATTCTGCAAGTGGTTCTGATTTACTATCGCTGTTCTCTAGCTGGTCTAAAGCCGCTTTTGACCTAAAGGGGCGCTTCTCAGTTTCCAGGCAATAAGAACAGTAAAAATGCAGGCAGGGCACAGGACAAAGCACTAGGGACAAAATGTATGTGAAATGGTTTGATACAGTAATGTTTTACTATGTGATTTTAGTGAATGTCACTTTTTGTCATTTTCAAATTTCCCGCCATTCCGTCCCCCGTACGTCCTGACGCTCTCGGGACGGAACCCAGAAGACAGATGCCAGCATCCGCCGGATTACATTGCCTGGGACATTGCAGGAGGGACATTGCGGGAGCGCAGGACAAGGTAAGTGATCGAGGGATCGTGGAGCAGCGCTGCATGGTATTCCCGAGTGTAGCTCAGGATTACCGCTTGTGGTACTGAAACTTTACCCCGAGCTACACTCAGGAATACCGCCAGGGAGGATAAAGGACTCCATATAGCAGCTTTGCATCTTGGGATCTTGTACATACACATGCACAGGATCTATGCCTGAAGTGTTGTTTCGGGGAATAACCCTATAAGAAACGTGGAAACGTGAGCCTGCTTGGATGACTCCTCTCAAAGGTGACTCTGAGCAAGAGTACTCTGCCATCACTTAGTTCAAAAACCTGCCACTGTTGCTTGAAATACACATTCATTTTGCAAATCTCAGGCCTACGGTTGCAAGCCAATTCCCAGTTCTGTAATAAAAACATGGTCTCCAAAGCCCACTATGCAGGGAACAAGTCCTCTTCACAATGAAGGTGTTCCCCCACTAGCTCGGGTGTGGGGGATGTTTCATGCTTTCACTGAGGTTTGGCAGGGGAAGATTGCAGACAAGTGGGTCCATGATCTAGCAGAATGTGGCTACTAGTTTTTTTTTTTTTTTTTCTTTTGCTGACCTCTCCCAACTAGGGTCTTGTGGTTTAAAATGTTTCTTTGACTACATAAAGAATAATTGCACTTCTGCAAATTCTCAAGTATCTTCCATTTCATGGAGTGATTATTCCGGTTCCAGGACAAAAGTTTTTGCATTTTCTTCTCAAATTTTTTAATGGTCAAAAACCAACCAGCGATGTTCATCCCATCCTGGAAACTCAATGAGTGCAGATGTTCAGATGGAAACAGTGTGGTGGTGGTGTCTGTTCAGCATGGAGTTTTCCTGCCAGTTCTGTTCTATCCACTTCACCAAATGTTTTCTGTGGTTGCAGTGGAGAGCAGCCATTTTCAGTTTGTTCTTTGACCTGTACACATCACCTTGAGTGTTCACTAAGGGTTTGGCTCTTGTTTTGGGGCTACTGCTTACATGGGGTATATTCTGGATAACTTCTGAGGGAGCTTCCACTTCACTAAGTCTCACACGATGCACAATCTGGAGATGTTTGGACAGGCTCTGAATTTGCATAAGTCAGGCTTGGTCCCAACACTGATTGGCATCTTTAGGCTTGACCTTGGATAACATCCAGGTGAGGCTGTACCTCTGGACAAATGTCATGCTCTGAGGCTCATGGATTTGCTCTCTGATATATCTCTTGATTTTGCATGGGGTCCTGGGAAAGATAGTAGCCTCAGAGGCAGTTCCCTATTTCCAGGCCCCTCCTATGTCATATCTTATCGGCATGAATTTAGGAGGATGAAGTTCCATTCCTCGATTTTGTTAAATGCCAGCAGAAGAAGGTCTCTAGACTGGCGGATCTACACTCAAATGTTGTAGATGGGGAAAAAAGTTCCTCCCTCCATCCTGGAGGGCCCTGATGGCAGATATTAGCCTGTTGGGCTAAGGTGAAGCTCTGGAAAATCCCTAGGTCTAGGGAACTTAGTCACCACAGGTGAGGGTGTTCACATTTTAGAATTGAGGGCAATTTGCCTTACCCTACTGCTTTTATTGGTGCAGCTGCTGGGCCTTCCTGTAAAAAAAAAGTCCAATGCCACTACTATGGCATACATAATCCATCAAGGAGTCATGGTCTGGCTGCTTAGAAGGTAGTTGTTTTCATCCTGGCTTGGGCACAATTCCATGTTTTTGCATTGTCAGCAGTCCAAATTCCAGGTGTGAAAATGTGGCAGGCAGATTTTTTTCTCAGCCATCAGCAACTGTCTCCAGGAGAGTGAACTCTTCTCCCAGAGGTGTTCACGGAAATCTGCTGACGGTGAGGAAAATTGGATGTAGATTTCTGGTGTCCAGGTTCAGTGTGAAGCTGGACAGGTTTGTCTCCAGGACCAGGGATCCTCTAGTGTTGTGGTAAATGCTTTGGTGACACTATGGGGCCAGTTCTTCTTGATTAATGCTTTCACTCCAAAACTGAGCTCCTAGTATTCCCCCCAGCCCGCACCCCCCCCCCCTCGACTTCTCCATCAAGACCAACAACACTATTATCAGTCCCACCCCCCAAGCCAGGGTACTAGGTGTCATCCTTGACTCCAATCTGTCCTTTCAGCCCCATGTCCTATCCCTGACAAACTCATGTAGACTTCACCTGCGCAACATCTCCAAAATACGACTGTTCCTAACCTTGGAAACCACTAAGCAACTCATTCACTCCATTATTATATCACGCCTCGACTACTGTAACTCCCTCCTCACTGGCCTACCTCACCGCAGGCTATCCCCACTCCAGTCTATCATGAATGCTGCTGCCAGACTCATCCACCTTACTAACCGTTCTGTATCTGCCACCCCTCTCTGCCAATCCCACCACTGGCTTCCAATTGCCCAACGGATAAAATTCAAAATGCTAACACTGATGTATAAAGCCGTTCATAACACTGCCCCAAACTACATCCCCAATCTTGTCTTCAAATATCACCCAAACCGTACTCTCCACTCCTCACAAGACCTCCTGCTCTCTAGCTCCCTTGTCTCCTCCTCCCATGCTTGTCTCCAGGGCTTCCCCCATCCTCTGGAACTCCATACCCAATACATCAGACTATCGCCTACTCTGCTCACTTTTAGGCGCGCTCTGAAAACCTATCTCTTCAAGGAAGCCTACCCCGCCCTCAGCTAATACTGGAATCCTCTACTCTTCTAACTACTCCATCCCCCACAGTTACTACCTCTTGTACCTCTATCCCCTCCCTCCTAGATTTTAAGCTCCAAGGAGCAGGGCCCTCGAATCCCTCTTGTTTTGAATTTGTATTGTTACTGTACTGTCTTGTATACTGTCTCCCACCATAATGTAAAGAGCTGAGCAAACTTTCGGCGCTATATAAATCCTGTATAATAATTCACCATTTCAGCTTCTACCTTGTCTGCTTCACAGGATTCAAGAGAAAGAAACTCTGGTGACTTTGCTCACCCTGGCCTGGCCAGGGGAAAATGGTACTCCACAATTGTGAACATGTTGGATGCTTCTGCATTAATCCAACCTTTCTTGTTACAAAGCCTCTAGCTTCCATCTTTCTTACAGTCGCTATATTTCACTACATGGCTGTTGAAGCCAGGGTCTTGGGAGAAAGGGGTGTCTTTGATTCAGTGGTTCCTACCCTACTGAAGGCTTGGAAGGTGAATTCAAGGAAGATTAACCACAGCATTTGGAAATTGTATTGCTTGCATGTGCTCACTGGTCTGATTTTGTCCATAAACCAAAAGCGATTTCTCCTGCGCTCCGGGACCCAGGCCGGTGGCGAGTAGATGGAATTAAAACCTCCAGAGAAGCAACCACCGGAGTATCCAAAGTCGTGCAGCTCCAAACCAAGGCTGGGGAAGCCCGAACAAACTGTGAAGTGAAACAACAAGAAGCGCACCAACCTTGTGCATTACCTCAGTAACCAAAATTTATTTAATGAAGGAATGGTACTCACAAACAGCGAATAAAAACAGGCATGTAAGTCCACCCAGGGACTTCAAAGGCAAGAGGCCAGCGCGAATCCCATCATGGGTGTAGGTACTCAGTCCAGCTGACGCGTTTCGAAGGTCAAGCCTTCTTCCTCAGAGCTGACTGGACTGAGAGTGTATGCTCCCATTTATGCCCACAGACTGAAATGGGACCCTTCCAAATTAGTTGGGCTGTCCTGGGCCGGGGGGAGGGGCCCAGGTATCAACAAAGTACAGTAATCCAGATAAATATAAATCATAAAATTAAAATAAAATGTATATAGATGGTGAATAATACATTATATATTAAAAAATGCAGCTTATCAATACAATAGTAGGAATAAAAAATTCAAAATTTTAAAATTAGTTATTAGCATTATACTGATCATCGGATGCATAAAATGTATATAAAAAAAAAAATATATATATATATATATATATATATACATAAAAATATATAAATATACATATCAATGGACATAGAGGAACCCACACAATTGCATGAACTATACATTGTTTGTTCATAAACGATGAACAATTCAGCTAGAGTGTTTGTTAAAAATACCAGAATTCATAGAATTAATAAAATTGAATAAAAAAAAAAAATTATTAGATTAGATTGATAGTAGTGGTAGCATTCATTAGTGTAAAGTTATATATGAACACAAGTACAAAGGAAAAAGTATAAACATTCATTCATATTACCAAAGCCGGGGGATGTTTCATATAGAATGGAGGGAGAGGATGGTAAATTCCAAGTGGAGTTCATTACATTTGTGTATTACTATTCTGCAGCAGAGTGAGAGCTTGTAGTCATGATCAAAGAGCAGACAGGATCCGCCTGTGGATCTCTGTATTATTGTCTGTTCGGCAGCAGAGGGAGATCTTGTAAGCCTAATATGGCTGCAGACCGGAACAGCCTGTGGAGCGCACGCCGCTGTGGCGTGGTACTAAATGCGCATGCGCAAACCAATCCGCGCCTGCGCATTACGAGCGGCATTCGCACAATCACAGTGGTCCATGCGCGCGCACATATCCGGCGGCGCTGCTCGATCCCCACAGCGTCTTAGATTCTCTATCTCCCCACTGACTGGCTCCCCACTGCGATGTATGTTAAAGGGTTATGGATGTCTATCAAGACTTGATAGTAATGGGGCCAGGTCATCAAAGCAATTGCCAATGTGATAGCCAAACCCTATAGCTGAAACTCATCGTCAGAACTCGCCATAATAGTCAATTATAAAAAACACCATTTTTTTTAAAAAATTGATTGTAAGCTCGAAAGAGCAGGGCCCTCGATCCCCTCATGTTTTGCATTGTATTGTTATTGTTCTGTCACGTTTTTTAAAAAAATGGTGTTTTTTATAATTGACTATTATGGTGAGTTCTGACGATGAGTTTCAGCTATAGGGTTTGGCTATCACATTGGCAATTGCTTTGATGACCTGGCCCCATTACTATCAAGTCTTGATAGACATCCATAACCCTTTAACATCCATCGCAGTGGGGAGCCAGTCAGTGGGGAGATAGAGAATCTAAGACCCTGTGGGGATCGAGCAGCGCCGCTGGATATGTGCGCGCGCATGGACCACTGTGATTGTGCGAATGCCGCTCGTAATGCGCAGGCGCGGATTGGTTCGCGCATGCGCATTTAGTACCACGCCACAGCGGCGTGCGCTCCACAGCGGCGTGCGCTCCACAGCGGCGTGCGCTCCACAGCGGCGTGCGCTCCACAGGCTGTTCCGGTCTGCAGCCATATTAGGCTTACAAGATCTCCCTCTGCTGCCGAACAGACAATAATACAGAGATCCACAGGCGGATACTGTCTGCTCTTTGATCATGACTACAAGCTCTCACTCTGCTGCAGAATAGTAATACACAAATGTAATGAACTCCACTTGGAATTTACCATCCTCTCCCTCCATTCTATATGAAACATCCCCCGGCTTTGGTAATATGAATGAATGTTTATACTTTTTCCTTTGTACTTGTGTTCATATATAACTTTACACTAATGAATGCTACCACTACTATCAATCTAATCTAATAATTTTTTTTTTATTCAATTTTATTAATTCTATGAATTCTGGTATTTTTAACAAACACTCTAGCTGAATTGCTCATCGTTTATGAACAAACAAACAATGTATAGTTCATGCAATTGTGTGGGTTCCTCTATGTCCATTGATATGTATATTTATATATTTTTATGTATATATATATTTTTTATATACATTTTATGCATCCGATGATCAGTATAATGCTAATAACTAATTTTAAATTTTGAATTTTTTATTCCTACTATTGTATTGATAAGCTGCATTTTTTAATATATAATGTATTATTCACCATCTATATACATTTTATTTTAATTTTATGATTTATATTTGGATTACTGTACTTTGTTGATACCCGGGCCCCTCCCCCCAGCCCAGGACAGCCCAACCCATTTGGGAGGGTCCCATTTCAGTCTGTGGGCATAAATGGGAGCATACACTCTCAGTCCAGTCAGCTCTGAGGAAGAAGGCTTGACCTTCGAAATGCGTCAGCTGGACTGAGTACCTACACCCATGATGGGATTCGCGCTGGCCTCTTGCCTTTGAAGTCCCTGGGTGGACTTACATGCCTGTTTTTATTCGCTGTTTGTGAGTACCATTCCTTCATTAAATAAATTTTGGTTACTGAGGTAATGCACAAGGTTGGTGCGCTTCTTGTTGTTTCACTTCACTGATTTTGTCCATGGCTGTCCTTTTCAGAGATAGATTGCTTCTCTTTTCTTGGTGTGTGCAAGACATCACATTGTAGATTGTAAGCTCGAAAGAGCAGGGCCCTCGATCCCCTCATGTTTTGCATTGTATTGTTATTGTTCTGTCACATGTTCTGTCCCCCTTTGTAATGTACAGCGCTGAGCGAACTATCGGCGCTTTATACTGTATAATTATACTGTATAATAATAATGTATTAATCCGCCGGTCAGGACAATTCGGTACTTTCTTTGTCGATGAACTTATCTGTTGAACCTACCTGGTATATTCTTTTAGTTTTTCTGATTTGGAAGGTTATTTTTTTCTGATTTCCATTACTTGGCTCTGAGTTCTGGAATTGCCTGATCTTTTGTAGAAACTGTTTCCTCGGTGCTCCACTGTGACAAGATGATTCCACAACCTTCATTATCTTTTTCTGCTTATGGTGGCTTTATTCCTATCTAACCAGGACAGTATGTTACCATCTTTCTAGCCTAAGTCACAGGCACCAGGGTATGAAGCTCTTCACAGTTTGAATGTGCTTTTTGCTATCTGGTGTTACCTGTAGTCAACTGCTGCATTTTTTTGAGTCAGATTCCCTCTTTGTGCTTCCTGAAGAGCTGAGGAATGGTCACACTACCATTTGGATTCGTGAGCCTGTTTGTCAGGCTTAGGATGTAAAGGGCAAAGTTTCACCACTTTTAGTAACAGCTCATTCTATTAAGAGTATGGGTCTTCCTGGTCTTAGGTTTGCAAGCTATATCTGATTCAGACTTTTATGTAGTTTTACCAAGTGGATGTTAGAGCCACTGAGAATACTACCTTTTTTTGCAAGTTGCTGTTAGGTTCTAACCTGTTTTGATTTAGTTGTTTGGGGCCAGTCGACTTGTTGCCCTCTCCTCATATTCAGTACTTTGGGACATTCATATAATAATGTACTATGTCATATGATGTACTCCAAGAAAAGGATTTTTACAGGTAAACCTTTTCTTTTTAAATTTACTGAGCGTTGCTGCAGTTAAAGGAGAAGTGCAGCCAAAGATAGTTTGGCTGCACTTATCCTGTCAATCACAGGAGTGCAGTTCATTCTCCACTCCTGTGACCTGTTTTCAGCCAGCAACAAATTAAAGTCTGCTCTAAAGTCTCAGGTCTCACCCTTAGAGCCAGCGGGGTACAGATTCTGCATCCACCTAGGTAAGTATGATTTTTTTTTTTTTTTAAATATGCCCGTACATCTCTTTTTAACACATTTTCAGCAGATCTCATTTTCACAGATCGCTCCTTTGATGGGAGTGACTTTTGGGGGTGGGGGGACCTCTACGTCAGCTCATGTTCTCCCCATTATGTTTAAGGCACCCTGTGCCTGTTAAGGGGTGCAGGGTGTGTACATGTGACTGTCTTGATATTGTGTATTCCTTTGTCCCTGCCATGTGGTTGCCTATTGTTCTATGCCATGTGTTTCATCCCATTGTTCTGTGTCATGCTGGCCAGCAAACTATTATGGGACGCATGTGTTCCTGTATTGTACTGCCATGTGGTTATTCTTTTGTCTCGGCCACATGGCTGTCTATTGTCCTTGCCATGTGCTGCCCCATTGTTCTTTGTCTTGGCTGGATGGGGCTGGCTGATGAGGTATTTCCTGCAGCCCTCCTACTGATGGGGCGGGCTGATGATGTGTTTCCTGTTCCTGGTTGTCTTTCCCCGCCCTCTGTATAAAACATGTTGTTTGTGTAAAATAAAAGAGTTCCCTTCCTGTTTTAAGAAGAGCTGGGTGCTGTCTATTTCCTGAGGGATTTCCAGGGTGTGGTCCATGGATGGTGTTCGGACAGGGGAAGCTGCGGTATAACGGAAGACACCCAAGAGTGGTCGGGTTCCGGTTCCATTACAGCTCCTCATTCATATTTTTCTCTAACGTCAATGTGTGGAAAACCCAAGGCAGCTACAGTTTACTTTTTTATTGATGGAGGGGGGGTGGGAGCTAAGTAAAACGTTACTGAAAACATATAAATTGAGACTATTTGTACAATAAAGCAGTATTAAACTTGAAAGTAAATATTTATAGTGCAGCGTACCAATTAGATGTGATGGTTGCATTATTTATTTTAGGATTTCTTTCAGTTATTTTCACTTGGTGATCTTGCCCATAAGCCTGTTGTTTTTCAACAGAACAAACTGTTCTGCAGATGTAGCAGCTACAGGGTTGAGACAAACCATTTACTACTGACAGAGATGCTTTGTGAAATGATCAGCTTTTGTTTATTTAGAACTTTTTATCCCAAAAGGAACAAATCTGCTGTAACTGCTTAGCTTAACTGTGTTAGCTGGAGTTGTGTTTCAGTTTGCTAGTGTATCTTAAGTCAGCCATACATTAAACAATTTTCATTTCCCCCATCAGCGCATTCAGTGTTGATGAGGGCATTTGTCCTGCAGAGCTTTTGTATTCTGACAGTGGGCGGTTTCACAGCCATCAGAATACAACATTCACTGCTGATGGCTATATCCACTCTGTTACTGCATATAATGAATCGGGGTTAATGATTGTAGAACTTCACAATGAAAAAATGGTAACCTCATGCTTTTTTGTTTTTTTTTCTTAGAACCATTATGATTCAGAAGCATGACCGGCTGACCGTAGCAGTCCACAAAATGTCCTCCTAAAGCTTTCTGTGTGAAGACTGAATATGACTCCCTATCTTTTTTTATAGTGTCTGCTGTTTCTGAAGCATGAAGATTATGGCAGCTCCACTGATATTTACAATTGCCATAGTGTAACTGGACCATTTTATAGCAGTGTTTCTTTATGAATATGAAGCAAAACTTTTTCTGTAATCACTTTTGACTGAACATTTTCATTTGGACGGCATCTCAGGCAAAAAGTTAAGCCAGGTACACAAATTTCAGTATGTGTGTACTCTCTGTTCAAAAGAAGTCAGTGTACTGGAGTTGTTCTTGCTGTCAGAATGCACAGCAGGAGAGATCCCTGCATTCACATCAATTGTGTGAATGTTGGGATTTATTAGTGGGTTTTTTTTTTTTTTTCTTCAACGTGCTGGTTGAACAAAAAAAATGTGCATGTATATCCTGCTTTAGGAGATAGTTTCCAAATCGGGACACGGCAACAGTAAAAACTAGACAAGACTAGAGAAAAGGATTTGCCTGAAGGCAGTGCAGCATAATGCAAAATTACACATTGGTATTTGGCCTGTAGTGTAAATGTAAATCTGTCAAAATAAATGACAGAGATTTTCTATTGTAAATGGGAAAATGTAAGTCTCCCCTCCATTAACACAATGGATACTGGCCCTGATTGTATGTTGTCTGCTGTAACATTTACAAATAATTGTTCCCATATTTTAAAGCTGAAACCTATGCAGACAGTGAAATGAACTATATCTGAAACGTTATACCTACCAGGGAGTTTGCATTTCTGTGTAATTAATTATTCCAGGCACAGCCAGGTCATGGACCTTCCTGTTGTAGACTGTATTGCAGATAAGCAGTACAGCTTGGTCATAAGTAAAGGTTCAGAAGCAAATTAATGAGCTCATCTTTGTACAGAACTGTCCAAAGTGAATGATCTCAAGGATGAAATGTTCCTTATTTGTAACTTGTGCTACATACATTTTTTCTGTAACAGTTTTTCATCTTCAAAAGGGGGTCGGAGATGGGGATTTCCAAATTACTGTGAGGTCTAATGTGGATACTCCCTTTAGAACAGAAATTACTTTTCATAGACTTGAACATACTGAAGAAACTGGGTGGCTATAAGACAGAATCCAACATCAGTATGTTGGTCTGAAAAAAAAAAAAATCACCTTTCTGCAGTTTTAGCACCACTTAAACATAGGTCTACAATACACAGTGTATAATGTAAATACATTAATTGCTGTCTCTGATTGCGGAGGCACAGAAATAAAAATTCAACTGACATGTGACTTGTATTGCTTGCTGAAAAGAAGAGTGGTAGAAAAATGGATTTATACTGACTGAGCTTGAAGTCAGGGACTGGGGAACATGTACTGGAATTCATCTGACAACTGTAAGAGAGGATAAAAAAAAGGTAAGTTCTAGATGTAAAGTGTTGTCTATCTGCTACAACAAATATCTGAGAGCTTTTTTTTTTTTTTTTTTTTATATAGGACTATGAGAAGTACATTATTATTATTATTATACAGTATTTATAAAGCGCCAATAGTTCGCTCAGTGCTGTACATTTTATCAATGTTATAAATTAGTGATCCTGAAAGGTTTATGGATATGAAGATGAGCAACTCTAAATTGCAGAAAGGCAAACTTCAATAAGCTGTGTGCTGCTTAGTGTGCAATACTAAATGGGACCAAATAGTCTCACCAAAGAACACAGAGGAGAAATGGGAGTGTTTTAAGGATGTTAAACAAGGACATTTGCAGGTGTATTCAATTGAGCAATACGAATAGAGGAAAAAATGTGAAAACCTGTGTCCTAAATGGCAAATAAAAGAAAACTGGCTTTTAAAGAACACAATGGATGGGACAGATTTGATCATTCATAGTAACATGGGATTCATTAAGAGATGCAAGAGAGCAAGCAGGACAGCTCAAATAGACTATGAAAGACACATTGCTGCAGAAAGTAAGACAAATCTGAAAAAATTCTACAAATATATCAACAGTAAGAGGGCTAGGACAATGTGTGTCCCATGAAGGGTGAACACAGGCATTAAATTTGCTGCCGGTTCCGGCCCCGTACGTCCCAATGCTTGCAGGGACTGGAACACAGAAGCCGGATGCCGGCATCAGCTGGACAAGGTAAGCGCTGCAGGGAATCCCTGAGCAATGCCGCATGGTAAGCCTGAGTGTAGCTTGGGGTTACCGCTTTTGGTACTGAAACTTTACCCCGAGCTACACGCGGGAATACCGCTAGGGAGGTTAATGACGAAATGAACAGTAGCTTGGACAGAAGTAAGGCAGTAGACATTTATCTTGATTTTGCAAAAACATTTGACACTGTCCCACAGTTTTTAACTGAGGTCTATAGGTGTGCAGGCAAAATCTTCATGGATAGAAGGTTGGCTTCAGGAATGGGAGCAGTGAGTAGTGATAAATAATTCAGCATGGTCTAGGGAGGTGAGTGTTGTGCCCAACTTTCTGTTTTGGGGCAAATACTGTTTATGATGGACATAGAGGTTGGGATCAGTATTTTAAAGCAGAACTTCACTTGAAAGTTCCACTCATCATCCTCCTCCCCACCTCATGTAACACTACTGGCACTTTGTTTTTCTGGAAGTGGGTACCTTTGGTGAGAATTACAGAAGTTTGACCCACCACCTTCCCTGCCTGTAACCACCTGGGACATGTCACATTCTCAGGAGGCTTCGGGACTAGGCTGAAAGCACAGCACAATCTTTCGCATGTGCAGTGGGGAGCTGGCTGTGAAACAGCAGAAAGTCACAGCTAACTCCCACAGCCAAGATGGCGGTGCCAGGAATCTAAAGACCGGCGAACAACCATCCCGGGTGAAGACCACACTGCACTAGTGAAATGTGTACAAATAATACTTCAGCGCAACAACACCTCAACTTCCTATGTATACCAAATGCTGCTGACACATGCATTTCCATACAGAAAAGATATATCATAAAATAGGGCTGCACATATATCTATAACCTCATATGAATTAAAGCATCCAAACCATGTGATTATGCAACAACGGTGAATACAACATAAAAGTCCATAATGTGTTCTTGATCCGTGCCTTTATAATTTGTTCACAAACAGGTGCTCTTTATTGCTTATATCCACATATATTCCTATAGGTGCTTCTCCACCAGAGACATACATATATACTCTCATCACCTTTTATGACCCAAATTCCATAGGTCAAATACTGCCTTTCCCTTTTAACCTTTTTCTCCCCAGCAAACGTGTCAGAGATGGGGTCAAGATATATAAGACCTGTGAGAGGGTAACAGGCTATACATATGTTTCAGATTTATGAGTGAAAAGATAGTCACTTGGAGCCCCCCGCAAGCCCAGACTACATGGGGAGTGGCAAGATAGTTTGGGACTTGGTGTCATCCTCTTTCCAATTTTTATTCAATCGTGTCACTATTTAGACATTTGTAAAATGTTGGAATTGTCGCATGTGGCACCATGCGACCTAATGTGTGCCCACCATTAGAAGTGGGTGCATGCAGGGCGGTATATTCGAATGGTGGACATACCACACACTTTTTCTGGCAGAGATTTCTTCTCTTTTTTTTCATTCAGTCCACAGGCTGCATACAAAAAAAAATTAAGTATAAAAGTGCAGCGCTTTAAAATTAAATGGTAATATAAAGGTGCAAAGTTCATATGATATGAGTAACAAAACATAAATATAATATATGATTAGTAGTTTGTGAAGGTGACTAGCTTTGGTTGGTGGTTGTGCTTTCATGAATAGAAGAAATCCGCACTCACCGGAAGCGCAGTAATTATGCGCATTATATAATGTATCCAGGTGTCATCCAAAAGGGTCATCTAGGCCAGATCAGGTGTAGAAATGGTTGAAGGAAATAAGTATTTGAACCCCTGCTGATTTTAAATGCCCACTCCCAAAGAAATGATCAGTCTAAAAATCGAGTGGTAGGTGTACTGTAACACAGAGACAGAATAGCAACAAAAAATTCTAAAGAAATGCATGTCTAAAAAATTATGCACTGATTTGCATGTTCATGAGGGAAAAAAGTGTTTGATCCCCTTCACAAAACAAGACTTCGTACTTGGTGGCAAATCCCTTGTTGGCAATCACAGAGGTCAGACGTTTCCTGTAGCTGGCCACCAGGTTTGCACACATCTCAGGAGGGATTTTGGCCCACATCTCAGGAGGGATTTTGGCCCACTCCTATTGTCAGATCCTCTCCAGGTCATTAAGGTTTGGTGGCTGACGTTTTGCAACTCGAACTTTCAGCTCCCTCCACAGATTTTCAATCGGTTTAAGATCTTGAGACTGGCTAGACCACTCCAGGACCTTAATGTGCTTCTTCTTAAGCCACTCGTTTGTTGCCTTGGCCATGTGTTTTGGGTCATTGTCATGCTACAACACCCACCTGTGACGAACGTGGTGTCAGACCCCAGCCCTCATCACCAAACTCGTGACCGAAGGACTAGCCAATCTAAAACCGCGATGTCACGTGCATAACAATGCCACACCCAGCTGCACCCTGCACAACGATTTTCCAGCTAATTGGATCTGAGTGATTGTTACTGGGTCAGGTTAATTACGCAATTAACCCTTCACACTGCCACAACCTCCTTTTTGTACAGAGAAAGAGGAAACTCGGCGATATCAGCTATAACACTATAATGGTTGAGATAATCGTCTTTATAACATGGTCACCGCAGGCCAGTTATACAGAGGGTTAAACAAACACAGTAGCGCTCTTTTAAAGGCAGGAATTCGTAAATTACAATAAAGAGCCAAAGAAACAGTTCAACACTTTCAGAAGGAAAGATTTATTACTAATAGGTTGAAAAGGGTGCAATAAAAATATTTACAGAAAAAAGATGTAACCAATATATATAAATATACAAAGAACAACAGCACAGCAAAGAGATGATAGGAGGTTAAAGGGTTAAAGTACTTGCCAAAGTCCTGGGCTAGCAGATCAAGTTTCAGAGCGTAAGGGCACGGATCTCCCCAGGTGGTCCTGATGTTAAATGGGAGAATTCTTCAATTTTTCTTTTCTTAGGCCTGACAACCCAATTTGTAGTTCCCCAGCAGGGGGTGTCTCTGAAGTCAAGGACCAATACCCCGTTTAGGGCGGGCAGGTCTGGGCGTAGACCTAAACTAGAGCCAACATCTCTTCTAGTTCATATTTTGGCTCATAGCTTTTCATGTGCACAAGTGACACTCCACCCGTGGGTAGATTATTATGCAGACACGTCTGAGGATTGATTAGATATGAAATAGGAAATTCTACACAGAATGGCTCATGAGATCTACGTTTCTGCTTTCCTATGTATTCCAACCAAGGAGAGTGACCTATCAAACTGTTCATCTTTTCTTGGCCAATTTGAAGATATGCCTGGTTTTTATGTAAGTCTCTCATATTCCAAGATATGAGACGGGAAAAATGGATTTTAAAAGTGTTGTCTAGTTTCCTGCTTCTATGGAATGCCATGAACTCCTGGGAAGCCTTGCGTTATCTTTTTACGAGGTGCTAGGTTGCACAGGTTCTTTGGACAGCTACACCCCAGCTCCCTTGGTGGTCTTATAGCTCGTGGCCCCCTGCTGGGCTCTAGCCTCCTGTGACACTTCCAACACACATATGTCCCTGTGAATTAACAGAGAGGGAAGGGGGAGAATGAGGGGGAAATATGTTTGTCAGGATGGTTAACCCCTTGGCCAAGATGGAAGTTGAAGCCAAAATGGTTGAACCGCATCCATCTCTGGGTGTACGATTGCGACACCATCCACATCCCAATTTTCAATGCCCTGGCTGAGGAAAGAAGGTTCTCACCCAAGATTTGACGGTACATTACCCTGTCCATCGTCCCTTTCATGTGGTGCAGTTGTCCTGTCCCCTTAGCAGAAAAACACCCCCAAAGCAGAATGTTTCCCCCACCATGTTTGACAGTTGGGATGGTGTTCTTGGGGTCATAGGCAGCATTCCTCCTCCTCTAAACATGGCGAATTGAGTTGATACCAAAAAGCTTGATTTTGGTCTCATCTGACCACAACACTTTCAACCAGTCCTCCTCTGCATCATTCAGATGTTCAGTGGCAAACTTCAGACAGGCCTGGACATGTGCTTTCTTGAGCAGATGGACCTTGCGGGCACTGCAGGATTTCAATTCTTGGTGTAATGTGTTACCAATTGTTTTCGTGGTGACTGTGGTCCCAGCTGCCTGGAGATCATTTACAAGATCCTCACGTGTAGTTCTGGGATGACTCCTCACTGTTCTCATGATCATTGACACTTCACGAGGTGAGATCTTGCATGGTGCAATAGGTCTGCTAGGGAGACTGACAGTTGTTTTGTGTTTCTTCCATTTGCAAATGATTGCACCAACTGTTGTCACCTTCTCACCAAGCTGCTTGGCTATAGTTTGGTAGCCCAGTCCAGCCTTGTGTAGGTCTACAATCTTGTCCCTGACATCCTTGGACAGCTCTTTGGGCTTTGCCATGGTGGAGAGTTTGGAATCTGGTTTTGCTCCTGTGAACAGGTGTCTTTTATACAGGTAACAAAATGAGATTAGCAGAACTCCCTTTAAGAGACTGCTTCTAATCTCAGTTTATCTGTATGAAAGACACCTGGTAGCCAGAAATCCTGCTGAATGATAGGGGATCAAATACTTATTTCCCTCATGAACATGCAAATCAGTGCATAATCTGTTAGACATGCATTTCTGTTTTGTTGCTATTCTGTCTCTCAGTGTTACAATACACCTACCATTCGATTTTTAGACTGATCATTTCTTTGTGAGTGTTCAAACATTCAAAATCAGCAGGGGATCAAATACTTATTTCCTTTACTGTATATGACAATGCCCATTGAATTTATAGGGAATATTTGCATTGCCTGTGTTAAGAATAAAAGTGATAAAAAAAAATTAAGGGGACAGTGTAAAAATAATTTTAAAAAATCAAAATAACCAAAAAAAAGCACCCTCGCACACCAACCCCCCGCACGCCATACATATCACGTACCTGATGGGAGACTGAATTGTTGGCCTCACTTGTGTCACTAATCCTGAGCCCGCTGAGGTTGGAACAGAGGGTGTCTAAGGACCAGGGGGACAAGAGCGCCAGGGTTTTGCTTGCGGCTCTTGCAGATGATGACCTTGGTAAGCAGGATATCCACTGCTTCGGATACTGTAGAAATAGACCAGGCAGGTACAGTGGATTGTCAGATGCACAGCAGAGCCAGGTTTGCAGCCAGGACACAGGACTGGAGCGGAGTCATAGGATAGCCAGGGTCATAACAGTCGGGCAGCACGGTACAGGATCAGGAGGAAAATGCCAAAGTCAGGAATGGGGAGGCAGAAGATAACTCAGTCGGGTCAGGAACAAGCCGGGTCAGCACCAAAGGAATCGCACAGGAAACAAGCAGGACACTGGGGAAGCTGAAGACCAGTCAGCACTGAATCGGCACCGAGGTGCTCTTTAAATAGCCTGCCTGTATGCCTTGTTAGGATCCTGCGCATGCGCAGATTCATGTGCTGCAGCGATCCTCTTTTTCTCTAATATTGCCCCCCCTATGGGCAGCCTCCGGATGCCTACTAGGGCTCGTTTCTCAGGATGACGACGGAGGTAGGCTTGAAGTACCCGTGGGGCATGGACATTAGTGGACGGTTCCCAGGAGTTATCCTCAGGTCCATAACCCTTCCATTTGATGAGGAACTGGGTCTGTCCGCCCCTCTTCCTACAGTTCAGGATAGCCTCCACTTCATATTCTTCATTTCCATCCACCAAGAGTGGAGCAGGTGCCTCAGAATTCCGGTTGGGGAACCCACTTGGGACGTGTGGTTTCAGTAAAGAACAATGAAATACCGGGTGGATCTCTAGGTTAGCTGGTAGTTTCAATTCAAATGCTACAGGGTTAACCCTTCTCTTGACAGAAAATGGTCCCAGGTATCTCGGACCAAGCTTTTTTGATGGCCAATTTAATTTCAGATTAGCCGTGGACAGTCAGACTTTATCCCCTTGTTTTAGTTTCAAGTTGCCCCTTCTTTTTCTATCAAAAAATTTTTTTGTTACTCTCTTGGGCCTCAGAAATCGTTTTTTGTAATATTTTGCTGTTCCTCCTGGGGAACTCCATCCTTTCTTCTACTGCCGGGACAGCGGCCTCCACTGGTATTTCCGGAAGAAAGGAGGGGTGGTATCCGTAATTAGAGTAAAAGGGGATTGTTTGGTGGCGGAATGTATATGCGAACTCCGCTAAAGGAAGGAGTGATGCCCAGTCATCCTGTGAGTATGAGGAGAAGCATCAGAGGTATTGCTCCAGCGTTTGATTTGTCCTCTCCGTTTGTCCATTTGTTTGAGGATGATAAGCAGAGAAGCGTAACTCGATCTCTAATACCTCACACAGAGCCTTCCAAAATTTAGACGTAAATTGTACCCCTTGATCCGACACAATATTTAAGGGAACACCATGTAGCCTTACAATTTCCTTGATGAAAGCAGAAGCCGTTTCTGTAGCGGAAGGAGTCCCTTTCAAGGGAATGAAGTGGGCCATCTTGGACAAGCGGTCAGCTACTACTAAAATAGTGGTGAATTCCTCAGATGGGGGGAGTTCCACAATAAAATCCATGGAGATCATGCTCCAAAGTTTTTCTGGTACAGGCACGGATTCCAGCAGGCCCCAAGTCTTTGCTCTATCCGACTTATTCCTCAGACAGACTGTGCACGATTTTACATAGTCCTGGCAATCTTTTGCTGCGTTAGGCCACCAAAAAGAGCGAGAGACTAACTCAGATGTTTTGCGAATCCCAAAGTGACCTGCTAAGGGATGGTCGTGACAACTCTGGAGAATAAGTGCTCGAAGTCCTTCAGGCACAAAGATCTGTCCCTTGTGGAAGTACAGGCCATCCTTAAATTGTAGATGCATATTTACAGGAGGTGGGAGATTGTCCATGGCTTCTTTTATCTGAGTTACGTGATCCGTTTGCAGAAGTAGAAAGTTCTTGGCTGGCAAGATCGTATTGGGTTCTGACTAAACAACTGGGTCAGGAAACATGCAGGAGAGTGCATCAGGTTTACCATTCTTTGATCCCGGATGGTAGGTCAGATGGAAGACGAAGCGTGAGAAAAATAGTGCCCACCTAGCTTGTCGTGGCCTGAGCCATTTTTCAGTTCTCAAGTACTCTAGATTCTTGTGGTCAGTAAAGATGAGAATAGGATGGGCTGCTCCCTCTAGTAAATAGCGCCATTCTTCCAATGCTGCTTTGATGGCTAGTAATTCCCTGTCTCCCACATCATAATTTCTCTCAGAGACGTTCAATTTTCGGGGGAAGAAAGTGACAGGATGCAGAAGGGATTTGGGCCCCTGCCTTTGTGACAAGATGGCTCCTACCGTGTTTTCTGAAGCATCAACTTCAAGGATGAAGGCTAGGGCAGGGTGTTTCAGGATGGGTGCGGTTGTGAACATGATCTTTAGCTGCTCAAAGGCTGTTTGGGCCTCAGGAGTCCATTTGAAGGGCACATGTTGCCTGGTGAGCTGTGTCACTGGCGCTAGGATTCCAGAGCAATCCTTGATAAACTTCCTATAGAGGTTTGTGAAGCCTATAAAGCGCTGCACAGCTTTCCTATCTTCAGGGAGGGGCCATTCCAAGACACCTTCTGAGGGTCCATGGAGATGCCTTCCAGAGTGATCACCAGCCCGAGGAATTGGATAGATTGTTTCTCGAACTCGCATTTTTCAGCTTTTGCATGGAGGTGGTGTTGACGTAGTCCCTCCAGTGTCTTTTTTACATGGTCACGATGACTTTCGATGGAACAAGAAAAAAGCAAGATATCATCCAGATTCACGATTAAAAATAAATCCAGGTAGTCCCGAAAAACATCGTTTACCAGGTGTTGGAAGGTTGCTGGGGCATTGCAGAGACCAAAGGGCATTACCAGATACGCAAAGTGCCCGAATCTGGTTCGGAAGGCTGTCTTCCATTCGTCTCCCTCCCAAATTTTTACTAGATTGTAAGCACCCCTTAGATCCAACTTTGAGAAAAAGCATGCTCCTCACAATCTTTGGAACAACTCGGGGATCAGAGGTAGAGGATAACGGGTTTTGACTGTGATTTTGTTCAAGTCCTGATAATCTATACAAGGTCTCAAAGTGCCATCCTTCTTTTCCACGAAGAATATGCCGGCTCCTGCTGGTGAAGTAGATGGCCGAATAAACCCTTTTTCCATGCTTTCATCTATATATTCCCGGATGACCTTAATTCGACTTCGGACAGAGGGTAAATCCTACCGAAAGGAATTTTGGCGCCGGGCAGGAGCTCAATTGGACAATCATAAGGATGATGTGGAGGAAGGGTGTTGGCACTCTTCTTATTGAACACATCCAGGTATTCGTGGTAAACTGTAGGGACAAGCTTCAGGGTTTCTGGGTCAGAATGAATACTGAGGAGAGGGGTTGTCCCACCGGTCTCTTTGAGGGTGCAGTGACTCTGACAATATTCAGAAGGGAAAGAGATCTCTCCAGTCAACCAATTGATGGTTGGGTTATGTGCGTTTAACCAAGGCATACCAAGGATAATTGGAAAAATCAGGGAAGTGATAATGTCCAGACATAGGAATTCTTGGTGTCCCGACCGAGAACAGCAAAATATTGGCAAGGTTTCTTGTGTTACCGGACCGGAACTAATACCAGACCCGTCTGCCAGATGAACTGCAAGCCTCTGTATTTTCATGGGGAGGGGAATATGATTCTGAGTAGCAAAATGGGAATCCATGAAGCAGCTACAGGCACCTGAGTCAATGATGGCCGGGACCGTGATAGTCCTTTCGGCCAGTTGTAATTGCAGCTGGAAAGAGAGGTGTGTTCGGTCAGTTCCCTGTGGATGCATCATGTAGAAGCAGTTGGGCGAAGATTTGTGAGGTTTGATCAGGCAGGTAGCCACGAAATGTCCCGCTTCACCACAGTAGAGGCAGAGATTGGACTTCTGCCGACGGAGACGTTCTGCTGCGGATAACTGTGGTCTCCAAAAGCTCCTTCTAGCTGGATTGGTGGATGACTCAGACAGGACAAATTCTTAGCTGGCCCAACTTCAGGGCATAACAGTGGTTTCCCACTGGTCCTTTCATTTAACCTTTCCCGAATCCAACGATCGATATGGATCGTTAGGTCTATCAGAGTCTCCAGTCTTCTTGGTACCCCCACTCGGGCCAGCTCATCCTTGAGGGTGTCAGAAAGACCAAGGCGGAACTGATGACAGAGTGCAGACTCATTCCACTGAGTATCAGAACTCCGGATACGGAAGTCAGTGACATAATCCTCCACAGGCCTTTGGTCTTGTTGTAGTTTACTGATCATAGCCTCTGCAGTTTGGCGCTGGAAGGGATCTGCATAAAATTGCGCCGTTGCTGAAAAGAATGAATCCACCGAGGTTAGGGCCGGATCATGTTGTTCACGAAGATGGTATGCCCAGGACTGGGGTTCATTTCTAAGAAGGGTGATGACAAACCCTACTTTAGTGCTTGGTGAGGAGAAGGTCCTGGGGAGCAGAGAGAAATATAATTCACAGGAGTTACGAAAAGTCCTGAACTTCCGGCGATCTCCTGTAAAGAACTCAGGCATAGGTACCCGGAATTCCGGTAGAACCGAGGTTTCAAGGAACATACTGATCTCGGTTTGAGTGGCTGTACCACAGGTTACTGTGTCGGAGAGGACATTAGAGTCGGTTCGCAGTTTGCTCTCCAGGTATTGGAAGTTTCTCTGCAGGTCATGTATTATGTTGGACAAGGAAGTCACAGTTTGGGGAATGTCCCCCAGTTGTGAGGCCTCCCTTTCATACTCCATCATTGGCTGACTGGTACTGTCATGTACCTGATGGTAGACTGAATTGACGAGGTCGGCTTCAGATGGTGACCTTGGTAAGCAGGATATCCACTGATTCGGATACTGTAGAAATAGACCAGGCAGGTACAGTGGATTGTCAGATGCACAGCAGAGCCAGGTTTGCAGCCAGGACACAGGACTGGAGCGGAGTTGTAGGATAGCCAGGGTCATAACAGTTGGGCAGCGCGGTATAGGATCAGGAGGAAAATGCCAAAGTCCGGAACAGAGCCGAAGTCAGGAACCGGGGGCAGAAGACAACTCAGAGTCGGGTCAGGAACAAGCCGGGTCAGCACCAAAGGAATCGCACAGGAAACAAGCAGGACACTGGGGAAGCTGAAGACCAGTCAGCACAGAATCAGCACCGAGGTGCTCTTTAACCACTTGCCTACCGGGCACTTATACCCCCTTCCTCACCAGGCCAATTTTCAGCTTTCAGCGCTCTCACACTTTGAATGATAATTACTCAGTCATGCAACACTGCACCCATATAAAATTTTCATCCTTTTTTTCACACAAATAGAGAATTATTTTGGTGGTATTTACTCACCACTGGGTTTTTTATTTTTTGCACTATAAACGAAAAAAGACTGAAAATTTAAAAAAAAAATGCATTTTTCTTAGTTTTTGTTATAAAATTTTTCAAATAAGTAATTTTTCTTCATATATCTTCACCAAAATTTATACTACTACATTTCTTTGGTAAAAATAACACCAATCAGTGCATATTATTTGGTCTGTGTGAAAGCTAGAAAGTCTACAAGATATGGTACCAATCATTGAAAATTGATCACACCTGATCACACCTGATCACACCTGATGTACCGATGCCCTATCTCATTTCTTGAGGCCCTAACAAGCCAGAACAGTACAAACCCCCTAAATGACCCCTTTTTGGAAAGTAGACATTCCAAAGTATTTAGTAAGAGGCATGGTGAGTTTTTTGAAGTTGTAATTTTTTCCAAAGATTCTTTGGAAATTAAATTTTATTTTATTTTTTCAAAAAAAATTGGCATATTAACAAGTTATTTCTCACACACAGCACAGGCATACTTGCAACTACACCCCAAAATATTTTCTGCTGCTTCTCCTGAATATAATGATACCAAATGTGTTAGACTTTTGAACAGCGTGATCACATAGAGAGGCCCAACATGCAAGGAGCATCAACAGGTGTTCTAGGGACATAAATTACACATCTAACATCTTGACTACCTATTACAATTTCGAAGGCCTTAAAGCACCAGGACAATGGAATTACCCACACAATGACCCCATTTTGAGAAGCAAACACCCCAACCTAGAATCCATGAGGCATAATGAGTCTTTTGAACATGTCGTTTATTTCCAAAAGTTTTCGGAAAATGCGGGAAGAAAATGAAAATATATATTTTTTTACACAAAGTTGTCCACTTATAAGATATTTCTAACGCATAGCATGTAAATACCACAAAATACACTCCAAAATACATTCTGCTACTCCTCCTGAATATAACGATACCAAATGTATGAAACTTTTCTGCAGCCTCACCACATAGAGAGGCCCAACATGCAAGGAGCACCATCAGGTGTTCTAGGGACATAAATTACACATCTAATATCTTGACTACCTATTACATTTTTGAAGGCCCTGAAGCCCCAGGACAATGGAATTACCAACAAAATGACCCCATTTTGAGAAGCAAACACCCCAACATATATTCTATGAGGCATAATGAGTCTTTTGAACGTGTCATTTTTTTCCACAAGTTTTCGGAATATGTGAAAAGAAAATGAAAATGTATTTTTTTTACACAAAGTTGTTCATTTATAAGATATTTCTAACACATAGCATGTAAATACCACAAAATATACCCCAAAATACATTCTGCTACTCCTCCTGAGTATGGAAATACTCAGTGTGACACTTTATAACAGCCTGTCCACATACAGAGGCCAACATCCAGGTAGCATTGTCAGGTGTTCTAGGGACATAAATTACACATCTAATTTCCAGACAACCTATCATTTTTGAAGGCCCTTCATATTTCTAACACATAGCATGTACATACCAAGAATTATACCCCAAAATACATTTGAGAAAATGGTAAGCAAAAGATTACCTGTGGTTTTAGTAGTGCAGTTGTCCATAGAGGAGAGCATTGATCCAGGCAGCAGGCAGGGACGTGGTCAGTGACATCAAAAGCAATTGTCCAGGCAGCAAACAGGATTATTGTCCATAGTCAGTACAGGAAGCAGGCAGATATATCATCAGCGCAGCCAAACCATTGGTCCAGGCAGCAGGCAGAGATGTGGTCAGCAGCCAAAGGAATTGTCAAGGCAGAGACACAGCATAGCCAAAATATCAGTTCCGGCAGTAGGCAGGAACATGGTAAAGGTAGCAGGCAGAGGTGTGGTCAGTTCATGTGTCGGGCAGATGCATGTTGGCAATAAGTTGGCAGCAGGCAGAAATATCAGGCTTAGGGCCCCGGTCAGCTAAGACAGGGGTAGAGGCTTCGTCCCACCTCCGGACTAACAGACCCTTTTCGGGAATTATAAAACCCAGAGAACACCAAAAACTTATTTTTCTCCACTCCGAAGCCCCTCACATATGTGAGACTCCTGTATTATTTTGAATCCTAATACCACAAAAGCAAGACAGAAGATCAGTCCAAGCAGCGGGCAAAAATCGTGGTCAATTAACAAGCCGAGGTCAGTTCAGATGGCAAGCAGAGGCATCGTCAATAAACAGGCCAGGGTCATTTCCAGAGCAGGCAGAGATATGGTCAGTTTAGGCGGCAGGCAGAGGCGTGGTCGAATAACAGGCCAGGGTCAGTTCCAGAACAGGCAGAGGTATGGTCAGTTTAGGCAGCAGGCAGTGGCGTTGTCAAATAACAAGCTAGGGTCATTTCAGGAGCAGGCAGAGGCATGAGGAGTGAATGGCAGGAAATTCAGAATTACGTTTACCATACTTCACTAATATTGTACAGAAGTATGGTAACAGCGGAAACAGTAACCTATGCAGAGGCCTAGTTGGGAAGGACACTGAGGACAATAAAAGCTGGTGTCTCGTCTAACTCCTCTTCTGGAGCACACCCGCCTTTTTTCTTGACGTCTTTGACCTCCTTCTCTGCGAGGGACTTTTTCAGGAAATGGCTGTTCGTGGAGTCTACTCACTGCACCTGAGCGAACACTTTCTGGTGGGCCTCCAGGGTAAAAAAGGGCAGTGACAGTTTCTTCCTGATACCAAAGAAAGGACATGGCTGTCTCGGTGGATTTCCAGTAGATTATATATGTGTTATAAATGGCCAAATTAAAAAAATAAATGGAGACTTTTTTATACCAATGGCGGGTTCTTCTTACAGCAAGGTAGAGCTGGATCATCTGATCATTGAAGTCAACTCCCCCCGTGAATAAATTATAATCATGGACACATTCTGGTTTTTGGAATTTGCCATTTCTTCTGGTGATTTGCACGTGGGTGTCATGAATCGATGAGAGCATGTAGATGTCTCGTTTGTCCCTCCACTTCAAAGCCAATATCTCTTTGTTCCACAAAGTCACTGACTCCCCTCTCTGTAGTCTTGTGTTCACCAGCCTTTGCGGGAAGCCCTTCCTATTAGCTCTCACGGTGCCACATGCTAGTGTTCTCCTTTGGTGAAGATTGCGGAAAAGGGGTAAGCTGGTGTAAAAGTTATCAACATATAGATGATAACCCTTTTCAAAGAGTGGAAACACAAGCTCCCAAACAACTTTTCCACTTGCTCCAATGTAATCTGGGCATTCAGAGGGATGCAGTTGGCTGTCCTTTCCTTCGTACACGAGGAAGGCGTACACGTACCCCATGGCTCTGTCGCATAGTTTAT
Source organism: Staurois parvus (assembly GCF_062004578.1). Taxonomy (NCBI): domain Eukaryota; kingdom Metazoa; phylum Chordata; class Amphibia; order Anura; family Ranidae; genus Staurois; species Staurois parvus. Next base: position 1,113,198 of record NW_028318521.1, read on the forward strand.
AGAGTTTAACCCCATATCGGGCCCTTTTGCTGGGGATAAACTGCTTGAAACTCAGCCTGTCAGTGAAGGGGACAAGTGACTCATCCACGCAGATTGTGTTTGTCTGGGACAAATAATTGGGCAAATTTATCAGAGAAAAAATTAAGGAGTGGTCAAATTTTATATAGTTTATCATATTCTGGGTCATTTTGGGGAAGGCACTGGGTGTTATCGTTGTAATGCAGGAACCTCATGATCATTTGGTATATTGTTCTGGACATGACTGATGAGAAAATTGGCATGTGATAGATTGGGCGGGTAGACCAGTAGGAGTGTAATTGACTTTTTTTGGTGAGTACCATATTAAATGCGAGGCCCAAAAATGTTCTAAATTCCTCCACTGTCAACTGCTTCCATTCATAGGGACGGGCATAACATGAATCTGGGTTGGTAGCTATGAACTGTTGGGCATAGAGGTTGCACTGGTCCACAATTAAATTTAGAAAGTCATTGGTAAAAATTAAATTAAAAAAATCAATAGGGGCAAAATTTTCTGTGTTCACCTGGACTCCTGGCTGGGCAGTAAAAGGGGGGATGTTAGCTGCTCCAGAGTTAGAGGGAAGCCATAGGGGTTTTTTTTTGGACATACTGGGACAGATGAGGCTGCACTGCTGGGTGCTGATGAAGCTGCACTTGTGGGTGCTGATGGGGGTGCACTGCTGGGCGCTGATGGGAGTGTGATGTTGGGGGTGCACTGATGGGTGCTGATGAAGCTGCACTAATGGGCACTGATGAGGTTGCACTGATGTGCAATAATGGGCTGCACTGATAAACTGCCACTGATGTGCTCTGATGGGTGCTAATGAGGATCCACTGATAGGGTGGTACTGATGTGTATGAATAAGTGGCACTGATGTACACTGATAAGCTGCAGTAATTAGGTAGCACTGATGGTAACTGATGAGCACCGATAAGTTGCAGTGATGAGACAGCACTGATAAGCTGCAGTGATGAAGCAGCACTGGTGGACACTGATGAGCACCGATAAGTTGCAGTGATGAGACAGCACTGATGAGCACTGATAAGCTGCAGTGATGAAGCAGCACTGGTGGACACTGATGAGCCCTCACTAATGGGCACTGATAAGCAAGGATGAGCCCTTGCTGATGGGCACTGATGTGCACAGATGGGCACTGATGAGCACCGATATGCACAGGTGGGCACTGATGGGCACTCACTGGTGGGCACAGATGGGTACTGAAAGGAGCAGATGAGCAGATGGGCACTGATGTGCACTCACTGGCGGACACTGATGAGGACAGATGGGCACTCACTGGTGGGCGCTGATGAGCACAGATGGGCACTGACAGGCACCGATGAGCACAGATTCACACTGACTGGCTCCGATGAGCACTGATGTGCACTCACTGGTGGGTACTAATGAGCACAGATGGACACTCACTGGTGGGCACTGACATGCACAGATGGGCACTGACAGGCACCGATGAGCACAGATGGGCACTGACGGGCACAGACGAGCACTCACTGGTGGGCACTGAGGAGCACAGATGGGCACTGATATACACACTGGCAGGCACTGATGAGCACAGATGGGCACTCACTGGTGGGCACTGATGAGCACAGATGGGCACTGACTGGCACCGAGGAGCACTGATGGGCACTGATGTGCACTCACTGGCGAGTACTGATGAGGACAGATGAGCACTCACTGGTGGGCACCGAGGAGCACAGATGGGCACTGACGGGCACCGAGGAGCACTGACAGGCACTGATATACACACTGGCAGGCACTGATGAGCACAGATGGGCACTGTAGATCACAGATGGGCACTGTAGAGCACTGATGGGCACTGTAGAGCACAGGTGGGCACTGTAGATCACAGACAGGGCACTGTAGATCACAGATAGGGCAGTGTAGATTTCAGATAGAGCAGTGTAGATCACACTCACAGTTGTAAGAACCGATTCTCTCTCCTTTCCTCACACTCGGTATTGGTGTGAGGAAAGGAGAGAGAAAACTCAGCCATGACCCTGCTGTGTTTACATTTGTGATCGCTCTGTCCAATGACGAGCAATCACAAATGTAAACAGCAGCTGTAAGTGGCCCCCTCTTCCAAATGTGCTGTGTCCGAGGGACACAGCCGTCACTGACAGTTCCCGATGCGCGCCGCCGGGCGAGCGTGAGAAGCACGATCACGGGAGGACGTCATATGACGCCCTCCCAGAACTGGCCAGTGCAGCCGTCATTCGGCTATGCAAGGTCGGCAAGAAGTTAAATAGCCTGCCCAGCGCCGACAGGCATGCCTGGGTCCTAGTGCCTGCCCGGTGCCGCCATTGGTGACAGGCGCGCCTGGGTCCTAGTGCCTGCCCGCCTGTATGCTTTGTCGGGATCCTGCGCAAGCACAGATTCATGTGCTGCGGTGATCTTCTTGTTCCCTGATAGTACAGGTGCGTGAGCATTGACCCTGTGCCAGTATGTAAGCAGCGGTTGCACCATGCATGTGAGGTATCGCCACGAACAACAAATCAAGGGCAGTAATTCTAGCAGTAGACTGCCTCTGTAAATCTAAAATGGTAGTTTGTAAAGCATTGCCTATGGATATTAAAAACGTATGCAGTTTGACGCCATTGCATGGGGCATGCGCACTTTTACAGCATGTCATGTTTGGTATCTATTTACTTGGCATACCATCATCTTTTATACTTTACCAAATAATTGGTCAATATAGTATGTTCTTGTGCATTAAAAGTAAAAAAAAAGTGTATTTTTCTCAAGAAATTTGAGTTTGAAGTACTATGTGACATAAAAAATTGCAGCACCCACCATTTTATTTACTAGGGTGTCTGCTTTAACCGTTTGCCATCCAGCTGCTGTATATAAACGGCCGGAAGGTGGCAGTCCAGGGGTGGGTTGCTGTGCATAAATGGTGCCCACCATTTTGGACTGTGACTCCTCCCTGGAAGCGCACAGCACCGCGATCCAGTGCCCGCTGTGTCCTCCCGACACAGTGGAACACCGATCGTCGTACAGGACCTCTGTGCGAGGTCCCGATCATGTGATCACTGATTGGCCCATCAGTGATCACATGCAAAATAGTAAGCAAGATGCTTACTACGTGTGAAATCTGTGAATGATCACAGAGGTCACATGGTACAAGGCTATTCACAACAGCCTTGTACCATGTGACAAGCTGTGACCAATCACAGCAAGAATGCAGCCTTATGCAACTGCAACAGCAACTGCTAAGTGTTTATTATACAATCAAAGCAACAAAGAGCATAGTTAAGTCAAACAAGATTATTTTACAGTCATCTGACTACTCACTAAGAGAAATTCTATGGTTTCAGAGAATGTCATGAAAAGTATCTTCAATGGTTTAGAGCATTGTCAGCCAAACATATTCAAATAGATGTAACAGGAAGACATCTTCAGGAAAGCATACTATGTGTTTGTACAGCTGTAACTGAAAACTCTGTACCTCACATTTTCAGCATAAGAACTGTGCAAGGTATTGAACCAGTACTTGTTACTGCAGAACAGTCTAACACTAGAATAATAGCTTTAGCACAGAAAACAGTAACGCATATTTCTAATTTTATAGAGCTGAGAACAAAGACATAGTCCATTGTCATTTCTGGGGTGATACAAAACCTTTGTGAAAACAGGGTTTTGAGTCCCGACCAAAAAAATGTTGCGTCCTGTAATACCTAAGTTTTACACTACTTTTGTAGTATAGTTTAGGTCATCTTAGGATAAGGACAGTACATTGATGTATAGAAGATTTCTGTGAAAAGAAATATAAAGTAATGTACTTCGGGGGCGTGGCCGAGCCACGAGTGAAGATGGCCGCATAATTATGGAGCTCCCGCCAGCCGGATCCTACCTTGCTGCCGCTCTGCATTGACGGGTGAGACATCTCCCCTCTGCTATGGGGAAGACCGACAGGGCACCCTCTGGGGCCAGATCGCAGTCCCCGCGGGGTCAGCACACTCAGGGGAGGCATATAAAGGAGCTCTTCTGCTCCCAGCAGAAATACGGGCCGCAGCCCTCTCCCTCTCCAGCTTCATCCCCCTCTCCCCCTCCCTCTGCAGTCTCTGACACAGGCTGCTCTACAAGCACAGCCGAGTATGCTGTGCTGGACACAGTGCCACAGCTGGATTCTTCACCTGCTACACATTCCCTATCATTAAGGGACCTCCAGGCTGTGGCAGCTGATATAAAGACCACCTTAACCACCACATTAACCTCTGCCCTCACTGAATTAAGGGATGACATCCGCTCTGTGGGCACAAGGGTGGAGCGGGTGGAGCTGGATACCAGGCAGAATCAGGTGGCAATTTCTGATTTACAACAACAATCAGCGCTGCACGTGTCGACCATTTGAGATTTTTATAGACACATTGAGGACTTAGACAATCGTGGACGCAGACGCAACATTAGGGTCCGGGGCCTTCTTGAATCAGTGGAACCTTGTGATGTCCCTAAAGCGGTAATAGCTATCTTTAATGACCTCCTAGGTCGCCCACCTTCAACCATGATTGCTATTGAACGTGTACACCGGGCGACCCGTCCTAGGGGGGGAGACACAGACCCTCCCAGGGACATAATTTGCTGTCTTGAAAGTTACCCGCTTAAAGAGGATATCCTTAAATGCGCTAGGGGGAGAAGACATCTTGCCTATGAGGGGGCGGAGATACAGCTATATCAGGACCTCTCCAATCTGATCCTGCAACAAAGGCAGGCGCTGCGCCCCCTATTGGATACTCTCCGCACGCGCAACATCCCCTATAGGTGGCGGTTTCTGTTCTGCCTTTCTGCTCAAGTGAATGGCCGTAATTTCAACCTACGGGTTCCTGAAGAACTGCCATCTTTTTGCTCTGCTTTGGATATTCCTCCGATTGCCTTACCCGATTGGAACGGGTCTATGAGGTTGCCACGTGCCCCAGATCTGAGAGCTGAAGATGGTGCAACGGGCGGGCCTAACCCTGCTCAACGACGGCGCCGGATGGTCCCTTCGACACCTCCAAGACTCCCTGCAGGGGCCTCTATGGACACTTCCAGTCCCACGGCCTCCCCGGCGCACAGGAAGCCTCGGCACGAGAACCAATGATCCGCCACACCAGCAGGCTTTCAGCCTCCGTTTTTCCAGTTTTCCTGTTGTGATTGGCCAGCTACTTTTGCTTTGAGTTGGGCTCTACTGGTTTGCCCCAACGGTTACTGTTGCCTCATTACAGTCGCTCCCGCAGGCTTCAGTCATCCATGTGGATATGCCACCTCCCCAGGTTTTGGGGTGATATTTATTAGCGTACAGGTCAGGAGACTTGTTCAAGATCGACACCCGGTATACACCACATTAGTTTGCGGATTCTCCTTGCTCTAACAAGCCTTCTGCTCTTGCTATGGATCTCTGCGCCTATTGCATCGTGGAGCTATCTCTCAGCAGTATATTGACTATTGAAGAAGAATGGTCTTGCTCCCACGGCAGGGGTCTTTATCTCCTTCCGGGTGCCCGGTTCACTTCCTGTCTTAAACTCCTCTCGTTCCGGTTTGGTGAAAGCTCTCGGGAAGGCCGGCTCCTTCAAGTTTGTACTGCACTACAAGCCCAGGCCATCACCCGGCTTCATCTGAGGGATTTTTGCAGCCTTTTGGGGTCTATTTGACCGGAGGGAGTTGCCTCTGCTCCTGCTTCGGACACGTGCTCTATATGATACCCGTGGTTACATCTGATATCCTTTTTGAGTTCTGCACTAGATACGGGATTTTGATGAGGGGCAGTTGTTATTTAGGGGGAGGGGGGTGGGATGGGGGGGAGAGGGATCTACCTCACAATGTTGCTGCCAGGAGATTGATGGGAGCTCTGTTACATTCTGAACGACGCCGCGTGAATGACCATCACCTCTGCGCACTTTGTTTGAGGCCTCACGGAGCCGGTTGGTGTACTCCCCTGTGACCTGCTCTTATGTAAGCGCTTACGGCTGTTTTGGGGCTCTATGCATCCCCCCAGTCCTGGGGGTGTGCCCCCCCCCCTCCTTTCAGCATTGGTTATGGGAGAGGTGCTGCTCATTCTCGTGGGTGTCACAGGGGTTTTGGTAGAATCCGTTCCATATTTTGCAATACTTAGATGAGCTCGTCTCCACGGGGTAACAGTTCTGGCACTGAGTCTGGGGATCCTGAGTAGTATAGATGCCTGAAGCTGGGGTATACTGTTTTCTAGGGTTCTCTCCTGACCTCAGTTTTTGTATTGAAATTTGTTTTTCCTGTATGGCATTTGTTCATATGTTATGTTGTATTATTGCTTCTTTAATTGATAAGCCTGTATTACTCCTTACGGCCTCTCACAGATCCACTGTTTTACATATCCTGCCTGTAGGTTCTGTTCTTATACGGATATAATTTGCCTTGTCCTCATGCAGGATTGGTTAGCCCCTAGATATCTTCTCAATACGTATATTGGAATATCTGTGACCTATTATCCCGTCACTGTTGCCCCTTTTTGCCAGCGTGCCCGCCGCGGGCACCCGCATACGCCTCCTGGCTTGTCACCTCTTGGGGTTGTCCAAGGTCTTTTCCCTTTTAGCTTGGCCTTTACAGTACACAGTATTACATGCCTTGCTTGAGCCCCCCCTTTTCAACACTCACCCTTCTTTAGTTTTGTCTTTTTGGTTATGCACTTTACAAGGCGACCGGCCGGCGGTTGCTTCACTCTTGGCTCAACGCTTACTTCGTTCCCCACACAGTGAGCTCTGTGAGCTTTCACTCACCTCCTACATTAGGCTACTATTATTAGTTTTCTCTCCTCTACTTTTTCTTCTCTCTCGTTTTTCTCACCCCTTTTTTTTTTCTCTTTTTTTTTCTCTCTCTTTGGCTCTAATTTCTTTCTTTTTCTATTTTTCCTCCTTCTTTCTGTACTCTTCCTTTCATACGTGGACTAGCTGGTCTTCTCCCCGAGCCGTGTAGTACTTTCCCCCCCTTTCCTCCCTCTCTTTTTTTTCTCTCTTGGGAGTTCTCTTTTTCTTTCTCTTTTTTCTCGCTCTCTACCCCCTTACTTCTCTCCCTCTTCTCCTACTCAACCCCCCCCCCATTTTTTTTTTTCTCCTCCCTCCCTGCACATTTGCAGTTGTGTCATCAGGCTTCCGCGAACAAGCTCGACAGTCATGCTTTCTCCCGCCTCTAACGCGGGACTGCTGTCCTTAAAAATTCTTTCACTCAATGTTCAGGGTTTGAACACTCCCGAAAAGCGATCTATGTTGCTTTCTTACGCGCATAAGCAAAAGGCGGATATACTCCTCCTCCAGGAAACGAATTTTCGCAGGGACTCCATACCCAAGCTTTTTAACTTCAGATACCCTACTGTTCTTCATGCCACCAATCCACTGGCTAAATCGAAAGGAGTGGCTATCCTGTTTGCCAGACATCTCCCATTCGTGCTACAGGATTCCCTTGCTGACCCGGAGGGCAGATATCTGTTTGTAAAGGGGTCTTTTTCCAACAGACCCATCACACTTGCCAACATTTATGCTCCCAATACCAAACAGGTCACGTTCATGCGTATGACTGCTGCTACTTTGGCTGAGTTTCAATCGGGTATGCTGATACTGGGGGGGGACTTGAATGTCCCATTAAACCCATTGCTAGACTCCTCCTCAGGCAGTTCGTTTTTGCCTTTTAAGGCCCTTAGGCAGATACATTTGCAGTTGCAACACTTGCAATTACATGACTCCTGGCGCACACTCCACCCCACTGTTAAGGATTACACGTTCTTTTCTCCGCCGCACAATAAGTATTCTAGGATTGATTACCTTTTTCTGTCACAATTGGACCTCCCATTTCTACATGCTGCTTCCATAGAGCCGATGGTTCTCTCCGATCACCACCCCATAACCGTAACCTTGCGGCTCCCGGAGAAACTTGCTCGCTCGAAGCTATGGCGCTTAGACGCCTCGCTTCTAGCAGACTGTGCTATTGAACAAGACATTCGCTCTCATCTGCATGAATATTTCTCTTTAAATGGCTCTTCGGATACCTCCCCCCTTACGCAGTGGGAAGCTCATAAATGTGTTATCCGGGGTTGCCTTATAGCGGCAGCAACGAGACGTAAGAAAGACAGACAGCAACGTTTGCAGCTACTTACAGATAGGATACGCTTTCTGGAGAGGGCACATAAACAGACTCTGGCTGCGTCGACTCTTTCGGAACTCACAAATGCTCGCTTGCGACTTCTCACTGAGCTGGGCAAAGTGGTCAAGAAAAGATTCATCCTCTCCCAAAAGCTTTATTATGAGTTTGCCAATAAAAGCGGGAGGTTTCTAGCTCGGGCTCTTCGGGAAAAACAATCCCATTTGACTATTCATAAAATAAGAGGCCCTGGGGGTGTGATGGCCACATCCAATCCTGATATTGCCTCTCAGTTCGAACATTTTTATAAGTCACTTTATAATCTTCCACCAGAACATCCCCCGATGCACATTGACAGGCCTAGAGTGTTCCTCATCTCTGAATTTCTTCGTCTTCATGGTCCAAACGCTCTCTCTGAGGAGACGGTTTTATCGCTGGACCAAGATCTGACCTTAAGCGAATTGCAGTGCGCGGTACGGCAGTTGAAAGCGGGCAAAAGTCCGGGTCCTGACGGCTTGTCTGCGGCTTATTATAAATCCTTTCTGGACATTCTGAGTACTCCATTTCTTTCCGCTTTCAATACACTTTCTCAGTCCCCTAGGCCACATCATAGGCTGTTGGAAGCACACATTTCCGTCATCCCCAAAAGCGGTAAAGATATCTCCCAGGTGTCTAATTACAGACCCATCTCCCTGCTAAATGTGGATATTGAGTTGTTTGCAAAGATGCTTGCTAACCGACTTCTCCCTTTGCTCCCATCCCTCATTAACTTGGATCAGGTGGGATTTATCCCTGGTAGAGAAGCAAGGGACAACACTATCAAGGCCCTTAATCTCCAACACTGGCTTTGCAAATCAAACTCTCCGGCCTTCTTCCTTTCATTGGACGCTGAGAAGGCCTTTGACAGGATTGCTTGGGATTATTTGCGGGGATCGCTGGTAGCTTTGGGCCTGGGAAAGAAAATGCTGAACTTTATTATGACCCTATACTCGGGCCCTACAGCTCAAGTTCGCGTTAATGGACACTTATCAAACCCTTTCCGCCTTGGAAATGGCACTCGTCAGGGTTGCCCCCTATCCCCGCTTCTGTTCGTCATTTCCCTTGAACCTCTTTTGAGACAACTTCGCGCTAATCCAGATATTAAGGGGATCAGGATAGCAGACAAAGAATACAAAATTGCTGCTTATGCGGATGATATCCTTCTTTTTTGGCTGACCCTCGCACCACTCTACCGAGTTTGCTGAAAGATTTAGCTTTTTTCCGCTTTTTGTCGAACCTGAAAATTAATTTTTCAAAGTCATTCGCCCTCAACATAACCCTTCCCGCTGATCTCGTCTCCTTCTGTGAGTCTCATTTTCCATTTCAGTGGGTGAGGGATGCCCTTCCATATCTTGGTATACATCTAACCCGTAATCTGGACGACCTTTATGCCAAAAATTTCTTAACGGTTTTCAAAGTCATACAGGAAGACCTAAACAAGTGGCATCGCCCTTGCTTCTCTTGGTTTGGTAGGGCTGCAATTATTAAAATGAATATACTTCCGCGTCTCTTCCAAACTTTGCCAATTCAACTTCCTATGAAATTCTTTGCTTCTTGTAAGAAACTATGTTCATTCTTTTTATGGAATCACAAGCGTCCGCTGGTCTCGTTCTCTCAGCTAACTCGTCCCAAACTCAGCAGGGGCATTGGGCTCCCTGACCTACACCGCTATTACTGGGCGTGTCATCTTTCCCGCATAGTCGACTGGCACATTCATTCTGCTTCCAAAGACTGGGTCCTTTTGGAGAAGGCTTTTTCGCCCACTCCCCTACCATCGATCCCTTGGCTATTGCCGAAACACACACCTCAGGTTCTCCTCTCCCATCCTTTGATAGGTCCCACGTTAGAAGTTTTCCGCAAGGCTTGTAAAATGTCGTTCGTTTCAGACTCTCCTTGTCCCTTGACGTCGATCCGCCAGAATCCAGATTTTCCCCCAGGGTTGCACAAGGATTTTTTATCAAATTACTGGCCACACGATCAGATTCTAGTAAAACATTTTCTTCACTCCGGCAAGGTGAAAACATTACAGGAGCTGAAGGTTAGCTTGAATATCCGCGAATTCCCTCTCTGGGCCTTTCTTCAGATTAGACACTTCCTGCTTTTCCATAAATCCTGCCATAATTGGACTCGCCCTGTTACTCCATTTGAATCCTTATGCTCTAAATCCGAACCGCGGACGCATTTGATCTCTGAGATTTATCCTCTCCTAGGGGACAGCAGGACTTGCACTTCTTTCCCCTCTTGCCGTGCGTGGAACAGGGACCTAAAGACGGATTTATCGGAGTCGGATTGGGACCGCATTTTTATGTACTCCCACTCCTGCTCGAGTAATGTTTCGACGCAGGAAAATGGCTACAAATTAGCCACTAGATGGTATCGTACTCCCTCCAGACTTCATCGGTTTAACTCTTCTGTCCCTGACGTGTGCTGGAGATGTGGGACACCTGATGGCTCTTTCTTACATATTTGGTGGTCCTGTCCACTTATTCAACCATTCTGGCAGGAGGTTCACCGGTTGGTGACTTCAGTGACCACTCTGCCCATAGTTTTCTCTGCTGCTCAGCTATTGCTTCATCATACCCCCATTCCTAGGAGTCAATATTTCAAGTCCCTAGCGATGCATATGATCAACGCAGCCAGACTCTGTCTTCCTGTGCTATGGGGCTCCACTCACCCCCCAACTATACGCGATTGGCTCAATCGAGTAAGCAAAGTGGCGGAAATGGAGGAACTGATTGCGACTGCACTTGATATTCCAACTAAATACTCACATGTTTGGGCCTGCTGGACCCACTTTGTAACTACCCCTGAATTCGGATCTCTCATGGGTTGGGATACCTGATTGAGCTCAGCCCTACCTCTGGTTATGCCCTTGATTCTTTCATAATCTGCGTGGTTATGACCTCCTTTCCGGTAATTTATATTTGCCTGCTTAGCTTTGGTGAGTGTTTAAATTCTTGACACTCTCATTTATGATCTCCAATAACAATGTTGACACAAACTTCGCAGCCCGGACCTTTCGCTTCCCTTGCTTCCCTTCTTTTTTTTTTTTTTTTGCCTCTTATCCCCCGTTCTCCCTCTCCCCCTACTCACTCTCTCCCCCCCCTCTTTCCCCACCCCCCCTTTTTTTTTTCCCCTCTTTCTCTCCTCTCTCTCTACTATGACTCCCATTCTTTTCCTTTTCTTGTCCTTTTCTTTCTTTCTATTCCCCTTTTTTTCTTTTCTTTCTCGACAACCTCTTAGTCTTCGATCAGGCTTAGTCTTCATTTTATTTAGGATTACTTGGTATATGGTTAGTTTATCTCCTCTAGGATAGTCAATGGTACTCATGACATCTTCTCTTATACTGTGATGCTCACTTAGCCTCATGATAGCGTACTGCTTTTGGTTTAGGCTCTGAAGGTTCATTTCCTCCATGCATAGGCCAGTACGCCAATATTCACTAGGTGGAAGTAAGCTGTTATTACCTTCTATATTGGACATTTTTGAACCTTAAGTACTACAGGCCTATCTCTGCCGTAATTTGCCATCCTTATGTTATCCACAGTGTCGCACTCTACCATGTTGTTTCTTCCTGTATTTTGGTTTAAGCTGTGTCTATGACCTGATTGATGCTGTGTGTGCATTTCTTTATATTTTCCTGTACCATGTTGTCACTTCTAAATAAACTTTTATGGAATAAAAAAAAAGTAATGTACTTCATATATAGTGTTCCAAATTCGTAAAACTGTGGTTCCATCATTTTTAATGTTTCAGAAGTTAAAAAAGAGATATTTCAGGAAAAAGACTGGACAAAAGTTTTATACTTCATACTTATGACTGCTTTATCATGTTCAGCAAGGTTTTTCTAATTTTACAGAACTTAAAGAAGATATTTTTTAGGCTTTGCATGAAAAAAGGGTTCATCAAAAGAACTCTACTACTGATAAAATAGTTTATTGAAAACATTGGTATAGGTCACATATACATTTTTGATGATCCTCTTATTCTGATGGTACATCCATATTAGGATAAGAATATTATTATTATTTTTGCACATTCATATACTGAATATCTTTTAGGTGAAACGTCACAGAGTTATTCTAGTTGATAGAACATCTTTTGTTAAAAGGTTAAGAAACATATCACTCTTATAGGAGCAATAGAAACTTATGGCAAGTTTTAGAATGTAAAGTATATTTCCAGAGAGCTAAAATATTGTTGCACAAATATGGAAATGTTATTACATCTTTGAATTATTTTATAATAATGATTATTTTATTATTACTGATATATATTTAAAATCCGTATTATGATCAGGAATTTTTATAGATAGATCAAAGAGTAACCAAAGAAAGGTGAACAGAGTTTAGAAAGAGAGTTAATCCTGGCTAGTCCGGTTCTGAAGAATATATCCAATCATTTGATACAAGGCTGTGTATGGGCCATGGATGAAGTGTGCATTTATTAATTAATTTGAGTAATCATAATTCAGGGGGAATTGTTAGTTTATCATTCTAAATTCATAATTTGGCACTTATAGGAATCATATATTTATGACAAGCTTGCAAAATATTTAGTTTTTATGACTAATTATAATTAATATTAAAATGTGTGGTTGGCCCGTTCTGGGCACTGCAAGTGACAGTGTTGAATTTTTTCAGTTATAGCTCAGCCAAAAAAATGTCAGAATATTTGGAGTTAACTAGCTGGAAGCTGAATATTTAGGACATTTCTGTAGATGGGCATAGCTGGTTAGAAGATCTCTGGTGCAGGGTATTATGGGATACAGGTGTGAACCAAAATAGATAGAGTCAGTGGAATAGAGAATAATATATGCATACTGTTAGAAATTAGTATGAAATAATATACTCTAGTAGTATCTGTGTGTATTGAATTTGTTTTATAAATTGGTAATATGTGTTACATAAGTAGATTTTTGGTTATACAACATTATTGAGATATTATGTTGTAAAAATAGATTCTTAGTTATACTATCCTTTGAACAGAGAAACTGGTCACATGAGTAGGCTGATGCAACATTTGTCATCTTTAACTTGTGAAGTCATGTTTTAAGATCAGGAATAGAGTGTTACATATGGGCTTGTCAATCAAAAGACCATATATGTAGTATCCCCTCCCTTCAATGAAATTGGTCTACTAAGCATAATTAATGTTTGCCATACAAGGTTCTGAGTTATGAGAATTATGATATCTACATGTAACATAAAAAGACATCCTAAGAGATGGAAAAGAACACATACATACACACAGACACAAGCAAGGCATGAAGACGCATTTGTATGGTTATCCCACATACTGATAAGCTTAACCACCTCCCGCCTGCCATATAGTAATATGACGGACCAAGTTGGTTCTCTCGTTCTGGGAGGACGTCACATGATGTCCTCCCATTCTCACCGCGCATGCGCGGCTCAGGGAGCGTGCGGTGATCGGCATTGCGCTGTGTCCCTCGGAGACAGCAGATCACCGATCACGGAAAGAGCCGAAGATGTTGGCTCGGTCATGTGATCAGCTGTTTCCAATCACAGCTGATCACGTGTAAAAAGGGAAATTCCGGTTATCGGCATTTCTCTCCTCTCGAGCTGTCACGCTGACAGAGGAGAGCCGGTAATCGGCTGATGATCAGTGTAGCCCCAGCAGTGCCTTGTGCCAGTGCTCATCAGTGCCTACCAGTGCACATCAATGCCACATATCAGTGCCCATCTGAGCTGCCTTTCAGTGTCACCCATCAATGCCACCTATCAGTGCTGCCAGTCAGTGCCGCCTATCAGTGCCATGTATCAGTGCTATCTTTCAGTGCCCATCAGTGATGCCTGTCAATGCCCATCAGTGCCTCCCCATCAGTGCCCATCAGTGCCACCTATCAGTGGCCATCACTGCAGCCTCATTAGCGCACATCAGTGAAGGAGAAAAATCACTTATTTACAAAATTGTATAACAAAAACTAAGAAAAAACTTTTTTTTCAAAATTTTCTGTGGTTTTTGGTTTGTTTAAGAAAAAATAAAAAACCCAAAGGTGATTAAAGACCACCAAAATAAAGCTCTATCTGTCACAAAAAAATGATAAAAATTTCATATGGTTACCGTGTTGCATGACCGCGCAATTGTCATTCAAAGTGCGACAGCTGGAAATTGGCCTGGGCAGGAAGGGGGTATAAGTGCCCTGTAGGCTAGTGGTTAAACAGGTGCATTCTTCTTTAGCCTAGGAGATGTCATTTCCCTTATGCTGGAGAGGCTCAGACACATTACTTGTTACAGAAACACATGAAGAGACACACATGCTTTCCAAAGCTTGTTACATTTTTATAACTTCTGTTTTATTTATTATATTTTTGTTTTACCAACTCTGAACTGTTATTTATGAAACATTTTACATTGTATTTTTAAGTCATGTTTTTAAGCCATTGTGTGATACAATAAAATCACACTTTATTTTTATTTTGCCGGCTATTTATCTAAAATTGCCTAAAGACACTAGAAAATATTATATGTGTTGCAGGATATTCTACACGGGTCACGGGTTTCACATCCTCCTAGAGCAGAAAGAAAACTCCCGGGTCCTGGATTTAGTATCACTTTAAGGATTGAGAACCACAAGGCACATCAGCAGGGATCAATGGAACTCTGTTACAGCCAGTACCTCTGTTCAGCAAAGATCAGGATCCCACCAAAAGAAACAAACCACAAACTCCATAGTGTGAATCCACTATTGGATTTATTATTAAAAGGCAGAAGTACTCACATTAGGCAAAAAGTCACAAGACAAACCAGCCACGGCTCGGTCCAGTGGCATGATGATGTCAGCAAGGAAGCGGGTCCTATTTGTGGAATTCTGATCTTTGCTGAGTGAAGGTACTGGAACTCCTTATATAAGAAGGAAAATGAGTGGCCAAAGGGCCAGTGGAGTGCTCAGAGGAAGGCAGGGACTCCGACTCCGACAGGGGCAACTATCTGAACTAACAAACCCCCTATGTAATAGCATGGTCAGATAACAGGTACTCTTGATGGAGTCATTGGGGTTCTATTAGATCTCCAATGTCTCCTCTGCCCTCCTATGCAGCTATTCAAACACAGATCATGTTTGAATACACTAGCCAATTGATAGCTGTAACCCCTGAAGTGACGCAATATCATGCAATGTTCACCTTTCAGGTAAAAAAGAAGAAAAAAAGTGCATTGACTATATTTTTTTTCTTAGACGCCTGTAAAGCATTGTACCCGTGATCAGGAGATCCCACAGACTGTCCGTGTAGATGTCTACCCAAACCTCCGATATGGGCAGGAAGAATCAATGGTGTATGAGCATGAACACCGATGCCCTTGTAGTTCATTGAGAAAAATTAAAGATTGCAGTAAAATAACTAACGTGAATACTACGCTATATTATGGCAGTTGAGATCAAACTAAACTAAATTTACCTGGTGTGATGGATTTGGTAAAATGCCTATTCTGTTTTCTGTTTAAAATATACATTTTATACATATTTACTTTTATACTTTTTATATTTCTAAATATATGTGTTGTCCGTATATATATATTTTGTCTGCTGGGCTTTGCAGTCCTCCTTAACTTTTTTTGCTCAGAGCGATGCTCTCAACCCCTCCCTTCGCACTGAGAGGACCTTATACTTAGACTTTGAGAATGTGAAGGGGAGTGAAAAAAAGATAACGGGATGAGAAGCAAGTTTCAAGTTTCTACATTTCTCCTATATTTCAGCCAAGCAAAATGTGCCTTTTAAAATGTGACTGTATTTAAGTGATAGTGACATATACTCTATTGTTCTCTATGTATAAAAGGTTAAGCACCGCCCTGCAATAAACAGAGATGATGTGAAGGTGGTTGTACTGGACAGTTGTCTGTATAATTATTTTCCGGCGTGCACGCAATCCATATCTCAAAATTAGGAGCAGCAGCAGAAATCCTACCCTGAGCCCGATTGTGGTTCTCACAACCTTTTTAGCTGGCTGCCCAACGAGGGGCCCCAAGTTTTAACCTTTGGAAGTCCGCGTGAGGGACTGAGCGGCTGGTCGGGACAGACCAAAAGGGCCTGCGTAACCCTAAGTACGGTAGGTACTTTTTATACTTACCACTGTACGATTTGTTTCTGTCCAGTCTTAGCTGCCAGTTTTTGTCGGCTTCCAGAGGTCATCTAGAGCGGCAGGTAATTTTTATTTCTCGCCTGGGGCTGTTTCATGAACCTGCCATTGGATCTCTGCTGACTGTGTATTTGT
This sequence comes from Staurois parvus, assembly GCF_062004578.1. Taxonomy (NCBI): domain Eukaryota; kingdom Metazoa; phylum Chordata; class Amphibia; order Anura; family Ranidae; genus Staurois; species Staurois parvus. The sequence goes on from NW_028318521.1 coordinate 1,129,587, forward strand.
TCAGTGTCTGTCGTCCTGTGCGACTGTGATAACTCAGTAGACTGAAAGATAAGTTGCAATGAGATTTCTGACCAGGTGAGCTGGTGACCCCTGGAAGATGGAACCTTGCAACGAGTTGCAATGAGATTTCTGACCAGGTGAGCTGTTGGCCCCTGGAAGACGGAACCTTGCAACAAGTGTCTACGGACGGTGACTCGGGGTTGACGGTGTGAAACCCCTGAGGGTGTAGTTCAGCTGCTGAGGCTTCACGGAGCGAAGGGCGGCAGGTGTAATGTCCTGTTCTGAGTGTATTTGTGGATTACTGTTTGTTCTGAGATAAGACAGAAAGCAGCGGAGGAGGGATATTAACCTAATAGTTGCCCGCGCTGCCTCTGAAACCGTTAGCTGAGACTACGGTGAAAGAACAGAACAGAGGGAGAAGAGCTTGGATACCAGTCGAGTGACCCAGAGAGAGGGGGGGAAGATGGGTCAGAAGATAGCCAAGCCACAGCAAGGATTGTTAGCAAGTGATATTGTGAAGAGGAGAGAAGGAAGTGAAGCAGTGAAAAAGTTATCTAAAGTAGCGAAAGTTTGTAAGCTGAAGGTCAACATTGCCTGACTTCAGCCGGAGGACTGGCGTAAATTATTGCAGGAACAGAGAGGAATTTTATGTGATAAAGGTTTGCTGAACGTAGCAGAAGCCTGGTACAAAACTGCAAAAGCGTTGCTTAAAGAAGGATGGTTGGAAGAAATTCAAGAAAATGGCGATTGTATAATGTATGTGCATCACAAAATTGAAAATGGAAGTGTGCTTAAACCACCGCCCTATAATGATAGAATTGAGAACAAAGGAGGCCAGTAACAGCCCTGCCCTTCATCTAACGCCTACTTTATGCCTACCACCCCAGCCCTGCCCAGTACACGTCCTGCTAGCAGCCATCTTGCTGCACCTGTATTGTCACTTCCTGCCCTGCCCAGTACACTTCTTGCTAGCAGCCATCTTGCTGCACCTGTCTTGTCGCTTCCTGTCCAGCCCAGTGCACTTCCGTCTGGTGGCCATCTTGGTACACCCGGAAGGCCTAAATAAGGCGTTTATCCAGTTCTCCCTGTTCTAAACCAGGATGGCTCCTACCACACTCCCGTTTCCCCCAATATGGAAGTGTCACCTTCACAAGCCGGATACATGAATGACAATGTACTCAAGCCGAATGATCAACAACTGCAAGCAGGAAGGATGCCGATAGGTATGACTCCCAAACCTATGCCAGATGTCCAATTGAATGACGATGCATCTGAATGGAGTGATCGACAGCTGCAAGCAACAAGGGCGCCAATAGATTTGACTCCCAAACCCACGCACAGTGGAGTACAAACTAAACAGGAACAGTACACAAGACAGCCCTGACATTCAAGATTACCGGAAGGGGCACCGGTAATGTATGTCGCTTTTACCCCATCACAAGCAGCGGCCTTAGTGACGAGTCTGCCTGACCCAGAGAAACAGCCAATGCCCTTTTACCGCAGGGTAGTGCAGATACAAGAAACTTACTCAGCTACTTGGAAAGACCTGTTCAGTCTATGCCAAATTAAAGCAGGACATGTTTTCTGGCCGGTTATGCAGATGGCCTTCAGTGATACCTGCCTGACAAGTGTTATTTCCTATTCTTCAGGCGTGGAGTTCTGTGCCCAACTCTATGACTGGGCAAAGGAGAAATTGGCGGCTCAGACTACCACGATTCAAGATATCACCCAAGATAAAGGGGAGTCTGTGGAGAAGTATTATGCCAGACTCATACAGGCCTTTGATGATCTGGGCTTCTCTCAGTATGAAAAGGCACACACACATATGCTCTCAACTGCTTTTGTTTCAGGGCTCAAAGAGGATATCAGGAAAGGTCTGATGGTGGCCCGCCCTGAATACCGCTCTATGAAGATGTCTGACTTACTGTTGGTGGCCAGAGGCATAGAAAACCAAAAGGGTAAAAAACCAGCACCCCTTATGGTTGGCAATGATGAAGATCCCACCTACACTTGTCCACCACCATTGCCCAATATCAGGGAAAGGATCACCTGTTATAACTATGGGAAACGGGGACATTTTAGAAGAGAATGCAAAGCTCCAAGATATCCCAGGCAAGACAGGGACCCCCGAGAAGGGCAGCGCGAATATCAACCACCACGCCCCAACTCTCGTTAGGAAATGGGCAAACCCGTGTCACCCCTTATGGCAGTATCCTCGAACAAGACTGGGGGACCCCTAGCAAAGGTCACGTTACCCATACAGGGAAAACCTACTATTTTTCTCATTGAAACGGGTGCAGCCAGGAGCGTGCTGTGGGTTGAGGATCTGCCTGCTGATTCTTTCCTTTCCACTATTGATGTTTCCTGTGTGGGTGTGGATGGGGTGCCCCGCTCCAGCCCACTTACAGAGCCACTCCAAGTGGGGACATTTCCTGATTTGCTTGCCAGATTTGTGGTGTCCTCTACATGTCCCTTAAATCTGCTATGAGCTGATGTGTTGTCCAGACTGCAGGCCTCAATTATTTTCACTCCTGAAGGAGGAGTGAAACTACACACTCCCCTATCCTTGGAGGACTCCTCTGCCTTGTGCTCTTTACCCCTCATGATGACATTACATGAAGCAATAACCCCAGATGTAATAGCACAGGAAGTACTTGATAGGATCCCTATATGCTTATGGTCTACAGGACCCGAAGACATCGGTCATTTGAAAGTGCCACCGGTTTCAGTCAAGCTCAAAGAGGGCGCAACATTGCCCCGAAAACCACAATATCCACTCAAACTGGCGCAGTCAGAAGCTATATCAAAACATGTAGTTGCTCTAGTCCGGAATGGAGCCTTGGTCCCCTGCACCTCACCGTGTAACACACCCCTTTTTCCTGTCAAGAAGAAAACACCAAAGGGGGAACCAGACAGGTACAGAATGATGCAGGATCTGCGAGCAGTTAATGAAGCCACGGTGTTGGATACCCCAATTGTGCCAAATCCACATACCTTATTATCAGGTGTACCTCCAGAGGCTGAGTACTTTACAGTGGTGGACCTGGCCAATGCCTTCTTCAGTGTGCCTCTAGCCCAAGAGAGCCAGTACCTTTTCGCCTTCACCCATGAGGGCCGGCAGTACACCTTTTCAGTTGTGCCACAAGGAGCTCATAATTCACCCAGCCAATTTGCTCAAGCAATGGCTTAAGCACGTGGCAGGCAGAGAATCCTACTGTGACCCTGCTCCAATATGTTGATGACCTCTTGCTATGTGCCGACACCCTGCCCTTAGCAGCAGAAGCATCTGAAAAGCTGCTCCGGTACTTGGCTGAACAAGGCTGCAAGGCTTCCAAAGACAAATTACAATGGTGTTCCAAGAAAGTCACCTTTTTGGGCCACTGCATTTCCAAGGGCACAAGACATATTACACCGAACTGCGTAGCTGTAATCCAGGATATTCCCCAACCTAAAGCAGCTAAACAACTGCATGCCTTTTTTGGACTCATATCCTACTGCAGGGCATGGATCCCTGATGCATCGATCCTTATGCACCCACTTTACGATGCTCTCAAGTCTGTGCCATTTACTTTGTCCAGCGAGGCCCTGGACAATTTTATTCTGCTGAAGCAAGCAATATCCACCGCTCCTGCCTTGGGACTTCCAGATTATGAGAAACCTTTCAAACTGTTTGTGTCAGAAAAGCAAGGTCACGCCACGGGGGTCCTAGCTCAAGAACATGGAGGGCAAACCAGACCCATTGGGTACTATTCTTGCCATTTGGACCCCGTAGCTAGGGGTGGTCCTTCATGTCTAAGAGCTGTCTTCGCTGCTCAAGCACTGTTGGACAAAACTTCAGACCTCGTTTTAGCACACCCCCTACTTCTTCTGGCACCGCATGACATTGCTGCCATCCTGAATCAGGTACAACCCCGACACCTGTCTACGGCCAGACATCTATGGTTGCAAATCTCCCTCCTCATTCCTGACAATGTGACCCTCCAAAGGTGTCTCACCCTCAACCCAGCCACCCTTCTGCCATTTTTCGAGGGGGGAGAAGAAGGTGAAGGTGAAGAAGGAGACTCCTGCACTACTCCACATGACTGCCTTGAAATGATGCGTATGGAAACCACACATCTCCCTACAGTGAGTGAAATTCCTCTGGAAAACCCTGATTACACACTTTTTGTGGATGGCTCCAGATATGCAGATGAAGGAGGCAAGTACCACACAGGTTATGCTGTGACCTCGGAATTTTAAATTCTACAAGCAGGAGCATTATCACCAACTTTATCTGCTCAGGAAGCAGAGCTTCAAGCCCTCATTACAGCGTGTAAGATGGCAGAAGGTAAAAGAGCCAATATTTACACAGACTCAAGGTACGCTTTTGGAGTAGCTCATGACTTCGGTATCATTTGGAAAGCCAGAGGGTTTCTGACAGCGGCTGGAACACCGGTAAAACACGGCCCAGCCATCAAGGATTTAATGGATGCACTGCTCCTGCCTGACCAAGTGGCTGTCTTGAAGGTTAAAGCACTTGGTAAACTGAATTCTCAAGAGGCCAGAGGGAACCACTTGGTGGTTATAGCTGCCAAAGAAGTAGCAAAAAAACCAACAAATAATGTCCGAGGTGGCCGAAGAGGAGAGTGAGACCTCAGCACAGATACTTTTGGCGGTGCATATGCCATCTGACAAGCAATACCTGATTTCTATGCAAATCGCTGCTTATACAGAAGAAAGGCTGGAATGGATTGATAAAGGAGCAGACTACAATGGAGAATTGTATTCAATGAAAGGAAAAACTTGTTTACCAAAACATATATATCCAGCAGTTGTCCAATGGGCCCATGGACATGCACATCTCTCTAAGAACTTAATGAACTCACTGATCAGCAAGTATTACTGGGCTCCAGGGATAACTACGTTAACCAGAAATGACTGCACCTCGTGTGTAGTATGTGCAAAATGCAACCCGGGGAGGACGGAAAAGACACTGCAGAAACATCTGGCAAAACCCCTCTATCCATTCTAGAGGATACAGATTGATCATATACAGATGCCAAAAAGTGGCCGATATGAATATGCCCTAGTGGTGGTGGATATGTTCTTGCGTTGGCCAGAAGCCTATGCTGTTAGAAACATGACAGCCAAGACCACGGCTAAGAAATTACTGAGTGAGGTAGTCTGTAGATTTGGGGTCCCAGAGGTGATAGAGAGTGATCAGGGTCCAGCCTTCACAGCAACCCTTACGAAAGAGATTTGGACAGCACTGGGGGTCGAGTTGGCCTTACACACCCCATATCACCCTCAAAGCAGTGGGAAGGTAGAAAGGATGAATGGGACTCTAAAAAACAGGATGCTAAAGATGGCCCAAGAGACTAACATGAGTTGGCCAGACAGTTTTCCTATTGCTCTGTTTAGTGTCAGACACACCCCCCGGGGGAAACATGCCCTGTCCCCTTATGAAATTTTGTTTGGTTCAGCCCCCAGACTTGGCTGTTATTTTCCACAACAGTTGCAGTTACAATCTGATGTGTTAACTAGCTATGTCACACGTCTGTCTAGAGAATTAACCAATATCCATTCTCGAGTGTTTTCCTCCATTCCAGATCCAGGGGCAGACTCGGGAACTCATAGTCTTCAGCCAGGAGACTGGGTGTTGGTGAAGAAATTTACAAGGAAAAATTCACTTGATCCCCGATTCGAAGGACCATTCCAAGTTCTGCTGACCACAGCTACATCAGTCAAGCTAGAAGGGAAAAACACCTGGATACACACCTCCCATTGCAAAAAAGTCCCAACCCCTGAGGAAAAGGCGTCATCTACACCATGATTGTGTTGTATATCCTTTTTCTAATAAGTTTGATAAAAGCTCAGCAGGTGGTTATCACCAAAACAGGTGTTCAACATGTAGCCATCACTAAGGTAAATGGCACCACCACATTTTGGTACAACTCATCCAACACTCATGTAGCCACCTTCACCTTTGATTTTTGTAGTGTACTTCCTGCTTGGTGCCGAGGCATTCCAGATCCTAACTGGGCACAGCGGGTATGTAAAAAAGGTGGTGACCAAATATACATATGTGTCACAGATGATTATTGGGGACAGAATTGTGACTATTGGGGATCGGTAGGATGGAATACGGGAACAGCCTGGGGATATAGACCACAGAGTGCTCTAAACAAGAAAGATGGAAAGGGGAGGTCCCTTATTGACTGTATGAAGTTTCTGAGGTCGGGGTGTAATATCAAGGGGGAAAGGCTCACCATAAATATAGAGAACCCTGGCCCTGGTGATGCAGGTATTTATTGGTTAGGAAGGACCAGCTTTTCTGGAACTGGTTCTCTGGAAAGGTTTCAACTAAAAGACATGTATCGTTCATCAGAACTAGTGGTCAATCCCCTTAGACCCACCATTCGCCATAGGTGACATGGTGGCAATAGCAAATCCCACCTTTGAGGACACTATGGCCGCAGAAACTGGTTTTTCTGATACCAACTTGTGGCTTGAGTGGATGAGGTTCAGTGCTAGCCAGCATAACAAAAGTAATTGTTATGTCTGTGGTGGTGCCAGGCCACATTTAGGGACAGTTCCTCTCCAGATCCCGCAAGACAGTGAGGAATGTTTCCTCAGTCACCAACACATCCACTAACCATTCCACATGTGAGAAATGGAAGAAGGAATATCTGATGGTTACTAAAAGCTCAAAACCTAGAGAGGGTATTACTATCTAGCCAGGGAATTACACCTGTTACTCTAATTACAAAGGCAAAGGGAGGTTTCTGGGTAATTTTACAGAAGGTTATTGTTCCACCTACAGCAGCATTTCGGGGGTTAAGGTGCAGAATCAGACCCAGTCACTCGGTGACATATACTGGATCTGTGGGGACCAAAAGATTAGAACCAGATTGGAAGGGAGTTGGACTGGTGAGTGTGTCCTTGCAAAGGTCATTATGCCTCTCCATATCCTAACAGAAGATACCCCTGACACATATACTGGCTCAGCATCTAGGCACAGGAGGAAGCGGACAGCTCCCTCCGGAAGTTTTGACCCACATGTGTATATAGATGCCATTGGAGTCCCAAGGGGGGTGCCTAATGAATTCAAAGCCAGAGACCAAGTAAAAGCAGGTTTCGAATCCCTGATTCCCATGATAACTGTTAATAAAAATGTAGATTGGATAAATTACATATACTACAACCAACAGAGGTTTGTGAATTACACCAGAGATGCCCTCCAAGGAATCGTTGACCAGTTAGCCCCTACATCCTACATGACATTCCAGAATAGGATGGCTCTGGACATGATTTTAGCAGAAAAAGGAGGTGTCTCTAAAATGATAGAAGGAACCGGAACATGTTGTACATATATTCCTGACAATACTGGCCCGAATGGTATGGTTACTCTGGCTATAAAGAAATTAGAAGATCTGTCAGTGGAGCTGAAGAAGAACTCAGGTATCTCAGACCCGTGGGATCAATATTTTAGCTGGATGAGTGGGTGGCAAAAAGTGCTCGCCCAAATAGGTGTAACTAGTTCTTTTAGCTCTGATTGTATGTTGTATTCTACCAGTTGTAAAGAAGTTAATAAGCAAGGTTGTAGACAACAGCACACCTATATTTCTCCATCAAGAAGAGGAGGACCCCCTTGTGATGGAAGAGGATAAACCTTTCACTCCTCTACGGTCCCTCCCCGCCAACAGCAATTTCACAATTTTGTAGGGATAACATATGACTTCCTTATGTACAAAGTCTGTGGCAAGGGAGGTGATGAAATAGTCATCACCTGTCTAACGTACAGCATAAAAGAGTTCCAAGGTACATAAGGACAGATGAGCTAGGCTTTATAGGGACAGAGTAAAATAGTCATTTTAAGGGGGGACTGTGATGGATTTGGTAAAATGCCTATTCTGTTTAAAATATACATTTTATACATATTTACTTTTATACTTTTTATATTTCTAAATATATGTGTTGTGTGTATGTATATATTTTGTCTGCTGGGCTTTGCAGTCCTCCTTACCTTTTTTTGCTCAGAGCGATGCTCTCAACCCCTCCCTTCGCACTGAGAGGACCTTATACTTAGACTTTGAGAATGTGAGGGGGAGTGAAAAAAAGATAACGGGATGAGAAGCAAGTTTCAAGTTTCTACATTTCTCCTTTATTTCAGCCAAGCAAAATGTGCCTTTTAAAATGTGACTGTATTTAAGTGATAGTGACGTATACTCTATTGTTCTCTAAGTATAAAAGGTTAAGCACCGCCCTGCAATAAACAGAGATGATGTGAAGGTGGTTGTACTGGACAGTTGTCTGTATAATTATTTTCCGGCGTGCACGCAATCCATATCACAAAATTAGGAGCAGCAGCAGAAATCCTACCCTGAGCCCGATTGTGGTTCTCACAACCTTTTTACTGGTACACACAGCATAACTAAAGAACGGCATAAACAGAGAGAAGTATAAACAATAATTAAAAGTTCCACAGTAACTCTGTACACAAGTGATCAAAAGTGTACCAGTGTATACTGTTTATAGTGTGAGTATACTGTATGTATGTTCTTTTGAAAGGGGCACCCCTGCGAGGTGGTTTAGTACCAGGCACCTGACTTCACTTCAGTTGGCTAATAGTGGGGCCCAATCTGTATGGTGGTGCACTTATTAGCGCCTTCAGTGATTCTGAAGGTTGTAATTTAAAAATAAAAAAGGTTATACTTACTGGTTCTGTGCAATGATTTTACACTGAGCAGTCCGATTCTCTTCTTTTTGGGTCCCCTACTAGTGGTCCTGGCTGCTCCCCCTTGCCAAGTGCCCCCAATATCAAGCCTCTTACTATGGGGCAATTGCGCAGGATCATTCCCAAACTACACTCCTGTGAATGGACATTGTCTATTCACACACAGCATGACTTGACCCTGCCCTTGCTCTCTCTTCATTGGCTCACTGGCTGAGTGACAGCAGCAGGAAACAATGTCTCCCACTGCTGATGAGAAGAGGGAAATCTGGGGCTCTCATACACATCGCTGGATCAAGATGGGGCTCAGATAAAAATAAGGGGGAGCTGCATCCAGGAGTTTTTTTTTTCACCTTTAATGCATAGAATGTGTTAAGGTAAAAAGTATTCTGCTTTCAGAACCACTTTTAGAACCACTTTTGGGCTGCTAGACAAAAAAGATAGTCCTTTGTTCTACAGAATCACTAACAGTGGAGAAGCAATTACAGGTGAATCCATTCACCTGTCCTGGTACACACAAAACTTCATCTTGGATGCTTGACGGTCTGCTGTCCTCGGAATCCTAGCCCCTGGTAACACAGTCCTCACACTCAGGTCCTCTAGCCTCAGCTCCAGCTCTCTAGTCCTCAGTGGCTCTGTCTAGTGTAGGCACAAACACACATGAAGGCAGCAGGCCTGTATCACTCCAGTTCCCAGCAGCAAGAGTGTTTAAGGCCTCAGTCTCTGTGCACACAGCACACATGTCTGCACTCTTCAGTTTCGCACACTGTAAGTCAGCGGTTCTCAACCTGGGGGTCGCGACCCCTTTGGGGGTCGAATGACCATTTCACAGGGGTCGCCTAAGACCATTGGAAAACACATATTTCCGATGGTCTTAGGAACCGAGACACCGCTCCTGTCTCAGGCGATCTGTGGGCGGGATGATATGCTGCCCCTGTAACCTGGCCACACCTCCGGGATCACTCAACAGCTCCGCCTCCTCGCCGCTGATTGGCCACCGGAACTGTAGCTCAGGAGAGGCACACAGGCGGCCAATCACCGGTGAGGAGGTGGAGCTTGGAGAGGAGGAGCCGAGTGGCAGCGCGCGGAGATCGAAGAAGATCGAGGGAGCTGCAGGAGTGAGTGAAGAGAGAGGCCAGAGAAGGAAGACAGCTGACAGGTAAGTGCAAATTTTGCTGCTGCAGCCAGGTATGCAGGCTGTAGATGGGAGAGGGAGAGAGCGAGCCCAGGCTGGAGCAGGAGTCAGCAAGGTAAGTATCATTGGTGTCAGTGGAAGGGATAGTGCCCCATCATTTGTGTCACTAATACCAACGATGGGGCACTATTCCTCCCCCCACTGACACCAACGATGGGGCACTATTCCTCCCCCCACTGACACCAACGATGGGGCACTATTCCTCCCACTGACACCAATGATGGGGCACTATTCCCCCCACTGACACCAATGATGGGGCACTATTCCTCCCACTGACACCAATGATGGAGCACTATTCCTCCCACCGACACCAATGATGAGGCACTATTCCTCCCAATAACACCCACAATGGGGCACTATTCCTCCCACTGACACCCACGATGGGGCACTATTCCTCCCACTGACACCCACGATGGGGCACTATTCCTCCCACTGACACCCACGATGGGGCACTATTCCTCCCACTGACACCCACGATGGGGCACTATTCCTCCCACTGACACCCACGATGGGGCACTATTCCTCCCACTGACACCCACGATGGGGCACTATTCCTCCCACTGACACCAATGATGGGGCACTATTCCTCCCACTGACACCAATGATGGGGCACTATTCCTCCCACTGACACCAATGATGAGGCACTATTCCTCCCAATGACTCCCACGATGGGGCACTATTCCTCCCACTGACACCCACGATGGGGCACTATTCCTCCCACTGACACCCGCGATGGGGCACTATTCCTCCCACTGACACCCACGATGGGGCACTATTCCTCCCACTGACACCCACGATGGGGCACTATTCCTCCCACTGACGCCAATGATTGGGCACTATTCCTCCCACTGACGCCAATGATTGGGCACTATTCCTCTCACTGATGCCAATGATTGGGCACTATTCCTCCCACTGATGCCAATGATTGTACACTATTCCTCCCACTGACGCCAATGATGGGGCACTATTCCTCCCACTGACACCAATGATGGGGCACTATTCCTCCCACTGACGCCAATGATGGGGCACTATTCCTCCCACTGACGCCAATGATTGTACACTGTTCCCCCCACTGACACCAATGATGGGGCACTATTCCTCCCACTGACACCAATGATGGGGCACTATTCCTCCCACTGACGCCAATGATTGTACACTGTTCCCCCCACTGACACCAATGATGGGGCACTATTCCTCCCACTGACACCAATGATGGGGCACTATTCCTCCCACTGACACCAATGATGGGGCACTATTCCTCCCACCGACACCAATGATGGGGCACTATTCCCCCCACCGACACCAATGATGGGGCACTATTCCTCCCACTGACACCAATGATGGGGCACTATTCCTCCCACCGACACCAATGATGGGGCACTATTCCTCCCACCGACACCAATGATGGGGCACTATTCCTTCCACCGACACCAATGATGGGGCACTATTCCTCCCACCGACACCAATGATGGGGCACTATTCCTCCCACCGATACCAATGATGGGACACTATTCCTCCCACCGATACCAGTGATGGGGCACTATTCCTCCCACCGACACCAACGATGGGACACTATTCCTCCCACTGACACCAACGATGGGACACTATTCCTCCCACTGACACCCACGATGGGGCACTATTCCTCCCACTGACACCCACGATGGGGCACTATTCCTCCCACTGACACCAATGATGGGGCACTATTCCTCCCACTGACACAAATGATGGGGCACTATTCCTCCCACTGACACCAATGATGAGGCACTATTCCTCCCAATGACACCCACAATGGGGCACTATTCCTCCCACTGACACCCACGATGGGGAACTATTCCTCCCACTGACACCCACGATGGGGCACTATTCCTCCCACTGACACCCACGATGGGGCACTATTCCTCCCACTGACACCCACGATGGGGCACTATTCCTCCCACTGACGCCAATGATTGGGCACTATTCCTCCCACTGACGCCAATGATTGGGCACTATTCCTCTCACTGACGCCAATGATTGGGCACTATTCCTCCCACTGATGCCAATGATTGTACACTATTCCTCCCACTGACGCCAATGATGGGGCACTATTCCTCCCACTGACACCAATGATGGGGCACTATTCCTCCCACTGACGCCAATGATGGGGCACTATTCCTCCCACTGACGCCAATGATTGTACACTATTCCTCCCACTGACGCCAATGATGGGGCACTATTCCCCCCACTGACACCAATGATGGGGCACTATTCCTCCCACTGACACCAATGATGGGGCACTATTCCTCCCACTGACACCAATGATGGGGCACTATTCCTCCCACTGACACCAATGATGGGGCACTATTCCCCCCACTGACACCAATGATGGGGCACTATTCCTCCCACTGACACCAATGATGGAGCACTATTCCTCCCACCGACACCAATGATGGGGCACTATTCCTCCCACCGACACCAATGATGGGGCACTATTCCTTCCACCGACACCAATGATGGGGCACTATTCCTCCCACCGATACCAATGATGGGGCACTATTCCTCCCACCGATACCAATGATGGGACACTATTCCTCCCACCGATACCAGTGATGGGGCACTATTCCTCCCACTGACACCAACGATGGGACACTATTCCTCCCACTGACACCAACAATGGGACACTATTCCTCCTACTGACACCAACGATGGGACACTATTCCTCCCAATGACACCAAAGATGGGGCACTATTCATCCCACTGATACCAACGATGGGACACTATTCATCCCACTGACATCAGTGATGGGGCGCTAGTCCTCCCACTGCAAAATTACAGTTATGAAGTAGCAACGAAAATAATTTTATGGTTGGGGGTCACCACAACATGAGGAACTGTATTAAGGGGTCGTGGCATTAGAAAGGTTGAGAACCACTGCTGTAAGTCCTTGCGCTATCTCAGAATCCTAAGGAAAAAATCTCTCTGCTCTCCCATCCTCTCAAAGGGGTTCTTGTGGCTGTTGTAGTTCACAGTTGCATTCACCTTCAGAGTGTAGCTCTCCTTGCAGACTATATATCCCAAGGTTCCTTACAGCTACATCATATTCATTCTAGTCCTTTCTGTCTTTCTGGCTCCACCTAGTGTGTGGAGGAAAGACAGCATGGTGAGCAGGATAGAGGATTGTAAACAAGCAGAAGAGAGCAGCAGTGCTTGTGTACTAAGCACAGTCACTCTGCACCCAGCTACATAAGGAATGTACTGGAAAAGTTTAGATAGTTTTGGATACTTTCAGGGATCAATGCTTGCTAATATAAGCTACAGGCTGTTATTCTATATTAAGGGTGGCATGCACTGCATCAGCAAGAATAGATAATGGTATCTAACACTAGGAGCTATGATAGCAGCCCGTAGCTCCTCAGGAACAAAATAATTCTTCAAGGATTTGTGAGACTCTTCATCAGATGGAAAGCCCTTTGCAACAGAAGGTTCAGAGACTTCTATTCCCCAGGTATGTCAGAAACATATTCTGGAGGGAAAGGCACAAAACTATATGGTCTGCATTCTAGGTCAGCAAACATATTTGCAATTTGGTTCATAATTTTAAGCATGGTTGCTAAGAACTTCTCTCTGTATAAAGCAAAAGATGGGGCCACACCCTGTGGAGCCAAGACTCAGAGGGGTGTATATACTCAAGCAGGAGACGATCCAGACTGTCATTATCATGTCCTTGAGAAGGACACTGCAAACTGCCCCAGAACTATTAGCTGATTGTGAACTGGAGAAGTCCTATTCTGGAGCACTGATCCTCTTATGCTTGGGATCTGACATGTACTGCTCACAGAGGCAACTTATTTAACCAGTTTCCACCCAGCCTATAGACAAAAGACAGCCAGGCAGGACATACACCATTCAAGGCGGATCTCACATGACCCACGGGCTGCTCTGTGGTGTGATCTGTCACCAGCTGTGTCCACCAAACACAGTGGATGACTGATCAGTATACCAGCTGCTGTCTGCACCATGTGATCGCTTTGACCATTCACAGCAGATCACATGACAATTGTACACAATGTTGGGCTTTCATTCATGCCATCCATTGTGTACTGATGGGTTGATCTCTATGATTGGTCACAATGATCATATGGTACAGACCATTGGTATGGTACAGGCCAATCACAGACTGTCTGTATCATGGTATTAGCTGGGGCCAATCACAGCTAAGCACAATAGTAAACACTGAATGAATCAATTGCATTCAGCAAAAATGGTTGCTTCTAACAGTGAAATTCATTGGTATAAGCAATCATGTGTACACATGAGCAACATTGTATTGATCTGGTCACAGAGTCAAAATAGTAAAAAAAAAAAATAAAAAAAGCAGAAAAAATTTTTATTTATGAATAATTTTTTTTTTACACAGTGTCACAAGTCAGTGTCCCTAATCACCACCCCACCAGTTATATGATGATGCTGTGCTGCACTGGTGAGAGTATGTAAAAAAAATGTGAAAAAAAGTCTAATTTCTTTGTTTTCCAAAAATTTGTGAAAAAATTACAACTTCAAAACACTTGGCGAGCCTCTTACTAAATACCTTGGACTGTCTACTTTCCAAAAAGGGGTCATTTGGGGCATATCTGTACTTTCCAGGCATTTTCAGTTCTCAAGAAATGAGCTAGGCCATCAGTACATCAGGACTGATCGATTTTCAGATATACAGTATATATACTGCTCAATAAAATTTAAAGGAACACTTTAAAAACACATCAGATCTCAATGAAGAAAAATATGCTGGATATCTATACTGATATGGACTGGGTAATGTGTTAGGAATGTAAGTTTGCCCCATCGTTTGATGGAAATGAAAATTATCAACTTACAGGGGACTGAATTCAAAAACACCCCGAAAATCAAAGTGAAAAAATTATGCATCAGACTAGTCCATTTTTCTGAAACTTAATTGCAGCAACCCAAAATGGTACTCGGTACTTTGTATGGCCCCTACGTGCTTGTAAGCATGCCTGACAACATAGGGGCATGCTCCTAATGAGATGACAGATGGTGTCCTGGGGTATATGCTCCCAGATCTGGACCAGGGCATCACTGAGCTCCTGGACAGTCTGAGGTGCAAACTGGTGGTGTCAGAGGGACCAAAACTTGATATCCCAGAGGTGTTCTATTGGATTTAGGTCAGGCGAGTGTGTGGGCCATTCAATGGTATCAATTCCTTCATCCTCCAGGAACTGCCTGCATACTCTCGCCACATGAGGCTGCCCGGCCTCATGTGGCGAGAGTATGCAGGCAGTTCCTGGAGGATGAAGGAATTGATACCATTGAATGTCGCGCACCAGAAGGAACCCAGGAGCCACTGCACCAGCAGATGGTCTGACAATGGGTCCAAGGATTTCATCCCATTACCTAATGGTAGTCAGGGTGCCATTGTCTAGCCTGTAGAGGTTTGTGCGTCCCTCCATGGATATGCCTCAACAGACCATCACTGACCCACCACCAAAACGGTCATGCTGAACGATGTTACAGGCAGCATAACCTTCTCAAAAGTCCACAGAAATTGTTCCTCCTTCTTTGAAATCTACCATGTGCTGTCTAATAACCAGGTGCCTCAAAGTGTCCCCCACACGGATGTGCACTCACCAATAGTTGTTGGCTCCCACTTTCGTGGTTGGCAAAACAGGCTTCAAAGAATAATTCTCCAAATATAAGCGGATTATAACCAATGGAGGTACAATGGTTCAAACTATTAAGGATTCCATACATTCCAATGCTTATGTATCATACAAACATGATATTCCTCTTTCACTGAGTTGCTTGAACAGTAATGTTGTAATTCATAATCACTTCCATAAGCCAAGTGCTAAGATGGCGGAGTCGGTTTGCTGCAATCATATGATCAGTTCCAGAACTGTAAGAAGAAGCTTGGCCTGTCAGGGATATATCACGTCTTTGAAGATGGTGACTGATGGACAAGAAAACATGAAGTTGGTTATATTCCCTTGTTGTAATTTATGCATTTGCCTGCAGCGCACCACCTTTTTCTCTTATGAATGGAGCTCCAGCAGAGAGAAGCCGCATATTCCCAGAGATCAGGAATGTAGAAATGATGATTTATTTATGATTAATATATATAATTTTTGTATTCACAGTGTCAGGGAAGGCCTGCCTGTAGTACAGGTGAAGCTCCACGGTGCACAAATGTGCGCATGCACAGGGTTCTGGCAAGCCGAGCAGATGTGCGGGCGCCTGGACAGAGGCGAGCGCAGGTGCGCTCGTGCATGTGCACTCGCACATGCGGGTGCACACCTGTCATTAATGCTGGCGCCAAGAGGGCTATTTAAACTGGCTGCTGTGGTTGTCTCATTGCCGTATGGTCTTTTCCCCCTGCTCGTGTTTCCTGACTTCCATGATTGATTCCTGTTGTCAAAACCAGCCTGTTCCTGACTTCTGCTTGATCGCCTCCTGCCCTGACTTCTGGCCTGTCCTCGGATTATTCTTCTGCCTACTCTTGTCTGATTGACCTCCTGTTATTGAACCCGGCCTGTGACCCGACTTTCTCCTGCCTGCCTTTAAAGCCTGATCTGTCTCGTCAATATCGAACCTGGCTCGTCTGACTCTGCTTCTTCAGCACACAGTGCTCCAGCATCCATCCATCCTGTACAGATACATCTGCACCCTGCTTTGGTCTGCTACTCATCAGTCTAACAGCTGTTACCGGACAGATCCCAGGCCCTCAGACCCCGTCGAGCTCCTGCGACCGCTGTCCCACTCTCAGCAGTCCTTGAGCCGGAGTTGTACGAGAGGTCTGCCTCTTCATGTTAGGCTCACTACCCAGGTACGTGACACACAGTAATTCACTATCATTTTATTGATTTATTCACATTTTGTGTTGTACTCACTATATCACCCCATCATTATTAATTTAGCACCACTATAACACTTTATGTGTTGTTTTATTCACTCATTTATTATGGTTTATTTAAAGTGGCAGCAGTTTTTTGACTAATATATACCGTATATGTGTTGAATATATTTGATACACTAAGCGCAATTTAATAGGCATTGATAAATATCACATACACGTTTATTAAGCACACTTATTTAAAGCATAATGTTCTCCATGGCTTTTCTAGACCCTTTCACGTCTGTCACATGAGCTCAGGGTGAACCTGTTCTTATCTGTGAAAAGCACAGGGTGGACCTGCCAATTCTATTGTCCAATGGCAAATGCCAATCGAGATTTATGGTGCCGGGCAGTGAACACAGGGCCCACTAGAGGACATCGGGCCCTCAGGCCACCCTCATGAAGTCTGTGTCTGATTGGTCAGAGACATGCACACCAGTAGCCTGCTGGATGTCATTTTGTAGGGCTCTGGCAGTGCTTATCCTGTTCCTCCTCGCACAAAGGAGCAGATACCGGTCCTGCTGATGGGTTAAGTACCTTCTATGGCCCTGTCCTGCTTTCCTAGAGTAACTGCCTGTCTCTTGGAATGTCCTCAACGCTCTTGAGACTGTGCTCACACAGCAAACCTTCTGGCAATGGCACATATTGATGTGCCATCCTGGAGGAGTTGAACTGCCTGTGCAACCTCTGTAAGATCCAGGTATGGCCTCATGCTACCAGTAGTGACACTGACCATAGCCAAATGCAAAACTAGTGAAAAATAGTCAGAAACAGTGGCGGACTGACAAGTCATGGGGACCCTGTATTCTTGCCCATACTCAAAGCACACCCAAAAAAGCCTGTAAAAGGTACCAGGGGCATTTCATGGGGCCCCCTACTGACCCTGGGCCCTCAGGCAGTGCCCGAGTGTTTGAATGGTCAGTCCGCCCCTAGTCAGAAAAGATCAATAGGGAAAAAATGTCAGTGGCCTCGTTTAATTAACACCGAAGCAGCTGATATGGAGTAACAACCCCTTTTGCTACTTAACTGACCAGATCAATATCCCAGCAGTTTAGTTGACTTGATGCTATTTTCTGATAAAAAAAAAAGTGTTCCTTTAATTTTTTTGAGCTGTGTACTATAATTTGTGGACTCTATAACTTTCCTACAGACTAAATAATGAACACTAATTTGGATTCTCTTCACCCAAGAAATGTAGCAGCATACAGTTTGGCCTAAATTTATGAAGAAAGAATATTTGAAAAATTTTATTACAGAAATTAAGAATAAGGCGTTTTTCTTTTCAAAATTGTCAGTCTTTTTTTTCCCTTTTATTTAGCAAAAAAAATAACCCAGTGATGATTACATACTACCAAAAGAAAGCTGTGTGAAAAAAGAGATACAAATTTTATATGGGTACAGTGTTGCATGACCGTGCAATTATCATTAAAAGCGAATGCAGGGTGAAATTGCCGTGTATTGAAGTGGTTAAGAATACCACTTAAAAACAGTGGGTACTCATAAACAAGCTGCTGAGAACAGGAGAAGTTCAAATGGCTGAAGATAACCAGGTCACTGTAAGCAGCAGCAAGGCTTAACTGAGGTGAAACCGGATGTCTTTTATTGTAGGTGCAATGATGGAAGCAATTGTGTTATTTTTTATTCAGTGACCATTTGTTTTTTTCCCACAGTTTCAATTAATTGCTGGATTTACTTAGCAACAAAATAAATAGACAGAACATACCCTTCAGGCACAGCCGATCACATGGTAAAGAGCAAATGTCATTAGTTGTTTACCCTGATCGGTGATGCCCTGTGTCCAAGGGACACAGCTCACCAGCTGCGCTCCAGGAATGGGAGGATGTCATATGACATCCTCTCAGAATGAGAGTGGTCCTGCCCGGTCATCATTCTACAATAGGCTGTGTGGGAACCAGTTAAAGTTTATGGTAGGTGAACTCCTCCTGTGAGGATTCAGGATTATTAATGGAATGCTCTTCCTAAGACTACGTGTAGCTTGAGATCATGTTTGTTCCTTATTTGCTAGTTGGTATGGGAGAGAGCATTGAGTACAGCAGTCTAGGGGGTCTGTAGGGCCCTTAGATGTGCAACAGTGTATGTGGACTGCAAAGGTGGCAGGTACATTGGTGATCAATGTTGCAATGGACCAGAACTCATGGGGGTTGTCTCTTGGGGGCTAGTTCTGGCTGGGGAGAAATGTTTTTAGAGTTTGCATTAATACAATTTGCATATAAATTTTTTGCCCATCAGGAACTGCATCCATGTATGGCACTAGAATGTTTGCAAATTGTTGTGACAGTGACATTTGTTTTTTAAACATTACCATCTCATTTAATATGCCAAACAAGTTATCACTTTGCTTGTCAAGTTGTCAACTGTTTTGGCCCACTTACCCTCCTATACATTGGCTAACGTGGAAGAGCGGCAGTAGACCCCCTGCAATTGCTCCTTCGGCTATCGTGGACAGTGCCGTCTTTAATATTGATTGGGCTCTGGGTAAACATTTTCTTGTGCCCCACATGCAATTTTGCTCTGCACCTGCTCTGAGACAATAGCAGCTAGACTCAAAATCACAATAAGTTGAAAATAAAATATAAAAGTGAGCGCTATTCAGTTAAGCAGCTGTACACTCAAGGTAACCAACAAAAAACCTTAGTACAAATATCATAAAAACAGTGCAGCGCTAAAGGTATACTGTAGAATTATATAAAAATTGTTCTCAGTAATGACCCTTAAGGTAAATCAATATAGTGCAAATAAAATGTCCCCACAGTTCCAGTGGGGATGGGATCAGTGACACTCATTTGCTGTCACCTGTCAGTGGTTACCCCTGCCTGCATGCAAGTTCTCGGCTCCCTCTATGTGTCTTCATCATTCGTGTCTCGAGATGGTTCTCCTCACACAACAGAGACCTTCTCCAGCTCCTCCCTGTTCACTGTACCGGCATGGTGAATGCTTCAGCACTGTTCATCAGAAGCCGGTCTATATGACAAAACAACATATAGAGTGCAGCAGTCAAGACGAGTACCCTGCTTACATAAAATTCCCCCTCACATGATAAATCCCTATCAGTCCCCTCTCTTCATCAGAATCCTCCCCCTTATGTCAGGGTCCCCTGAGTCAGTCCCCCTTACAACAGAGTCCCCCTCCCCACTTACTCCAGAGCCACCCCTCTTATATTAGGGTCCCCAAAGCCACCCTCCCATGCATGTGTCCCCTAAACCATCCCCCTTATATTAAGGTCCCCAAAGTCATCCTCCCATGCATCAGTGTCCCCAGAGACCTCCTAACATCAGGGTCCCCTGAGCCACCCCCCTTATATTAGGGTCCCCAAAGCCACCGACCCATGCATCAATGTCCCAAGGGTTCTTTTCCTTATGTCAGGGTCCCCTGAGCCACCCCCCTTATATTAGGGTCCCCAAAGACACCCTCCCTTGCATCAATTTCCCCAGAGCCCTCCTCCTTACATCTGGGTCCCCTGAGCCATCCCTCTTATATTAGGGTCCCCAAATCATCCTTCCATGCATGTGTCCCCAAAGCCCTCCTCCTTACATCAGGGTCCCCAGAGCCCCTCCCCTTACATCAGGGTCCACTGAGCCACCCATCTTACATTAGGGTCCTCAGAGCCACCCTCCCATGCATCAGGGTCCCCAAAGGCCTCCTCCTTACATCAGGGTCCCAAGAGGTATCTTAAATTAAGGTCACCATAGGCACCTAGGTCCTTATATTAAGGTCACCAGAGGCAACTTCCTTATATCAGGTCCTCCCATCCCTACATCTGGGTCCCCAAAGTTATCCCCTTCATATGTTAGGGTCCCCAGAGCCTCCCTCATTACATCAGGGTCCCCAGAGTTATCCCTTCTACCACAGGGTCCTCAGAACCTCAGAATCCGTCTAAAAAAGGAGATGTCCTAGAAGCACATCTAAAGGAACAAAAATTGCTGTAGAAACATGTTCACGTTGAAATTTTCTTTCCTAAATATCTGGACTTCACTTTAAAGAATATATTCCTTTAAAGAAAAAATTTTCAGTGGGTAAAAAAATAGATCTTTTTTTAGGGAATTCATGATTGTCAAGAAATAGATGCCTTTCCAATGTATATGCACTGATAAAAATGCGCATGTGCAGAACAAAATTTAACCATCTACCGTGGGCGCTTTTCTTTTAGACTGTGTCTTATAGTAAATCTCTGTGTGGAGTCCTCTGGAAGACGGCAATCGCTACCGTCAAATACAGCCCTCCTCCCTGTCGGTGATCGCTGGGACCCGGTGATTGACACCTCCTACCTGGAAATGCAGAATCGCGTATATATACATGATCCTGCGCACTGGGGCTGCCTTGTAGCAGTAAATGCACTGTGGGCAGTCCTTAAGCGGTTAAAACAGTTTTACACATTGTGGAGAGTAGTTGCTAGCTAGAAGAGCTGCTAGCCCTCACTTACTGACCAGCTTGACTCTGCTAAGCAAATCAAGTTATGTAATAACCCAATCGATATCAAGTTATGAGCACTAAGACAAAGTAAAAAACTCATACGCCTGCTAGCAGAGCTGAGCACCTCACATAGTATATAGTTTACAGTTCTTGAACAACTACGGCAGCATCTTTGACGGATACAGAAGTCCCGCATGGTGCATGTGGTGTCCAAGGCTCACAGTGGGACACTGTGCAGGATACTGAGCATTTAGTGGTGCCTTTGACTGCCTTGTCTCGCTCCCTCGGGCTTGATTGTGGATATTTCAACCCCTTCAGCTGTGCTCTCTTCTACAGTCTCCCCTGTTATGTCCATGGCCCCCTCTGTTTCTTCCACCTCTCCCTCTGGACTGAATGCTGCAATGGATCTCTCAAAGAGCAGTGGTATGTCAGAAGGCGCTGTGGTCGATGGGGTGCAGTGTACAATGTCATTATCTATCTCAATTCCCGCTGCTACAGTGAAGTAAATAAGTATTTGATCCCCTGCTAATTTTGAATGTTTGCCCACTCACAAAGAAATGATCAGTCTACAAATCGAATGCTAGGTGTATTGTAACCCTGAGAGACAGAATAGGAAGAATTAAAAAAAAAACATGCATGTCTAACTAATTATGCACTGATTTGCATGTTCATGAGGGAAATAAGTATTTGATCCCCTATCATTCAGCAGGATTTCTGGCTGCCAGGTGTCTTTCATACACCTGGCAGACAGCTGAGATTAGAAGCAGTCTCTTATATGGAGTGCTGCTAATCTCATTTTTTCACCTGTATAAGACACCTGTCCACAGGCGCAATCAAACAATCAGATTACAAACTCTGCACCATGGCAAAGATCAAAGAGCTGTTCTACGAAGTTCTTGTTGCTATTCTGTCTCTCCGTGTTACAATACACCTACCATTTGATTTTTAGACTGATAATTTTTTTGTGAGTGGGCTAACATTAAAAATCAGCAGGGGGGGAGGGGGGAGAGAGAGAGAGAGAGGGAGAGGGAGAGGGAGAGTTGACAGCTTTGATTCATGCCCTACCCAAAAAGGCTGACATGGAGAGGCTCTTCTTTTGAAGATTTAGAAATTGCACAAGCAGATTTCTATGGTTCGGAATGAAGTCCAACAGCTGGGTGAGTGTCTACTCAGGGGGGCTTGTAATGTGACTTTGGAGCAGTGGGTCTCAGTGCTGAAACAGGGCCAGTAGGTTTAAAATTTGTATCTTGCAGCTTTAGATGGAGGATCAGAGCCACCATAATAACTTGCAGCTCAGAGACAGTTGGGGCAGACAGCTTACATTAAAAAGTATCTGCAGTCCTCCAAAAGGTACTGCAGCCGACCTCTTCTGGGTCACTGGAACTGGATAGGGTCCACTGGGCTTTAGATCCACAGTCAACAGATCCAGCAAAGCCATGAAACATATGCTGGCTGCATTATTTTTCTCAGACACTATCCTTAGCAAAGCCTGCTCCCTGGTGCCGATAGATGGTACAGAGGTGAAGATCCTACTGACCCTTTCTAGAGCGACATTACAAAAGAGAACGCTGCTATGTTCTTTGCTCACTAGACTGAGAGACATGGACATTTCTTACAGATGGGGCTTTCCCTTTCATTTAGTGGTCTGGAAAAGCAATACTTCCATTGTATTGCACAGATATGAGGACCTATCAGGTCAGGTTGTTCTTTTCTAGAGCTAGAACCATTTTGTGTACCAGACTAATTGCAACAGGATCTTACTTCCACTTTGCAATTAGCCCTATAGGGTAACAGGGCTGATCAGGTAGTATTAGGTGAGGTCTCTACAGAGGTGGTGGAGCTATATTAACTGAATAACAAGTTCTGGAATAGTCCCAGCTTTGACCTCTTCAGGATATGGGGGGTGCCAATAAGGGGAACAAATATTGCTGTATGGAAAAGGTGACCCCTTGAGAAAATACAGAGATGCTTATTATGATAAGGTTTAACTTGGAGGAACTTACCGCAAGACGGGAACATCTAAAGTTGCTATATTTACATATCAATAAGGGGAGGATTGCTAAATGCAAACGAACATTTTATGAATATGGTAATAAATGTGGTAAAATCTTAGCCAGGGCCCTCTGAACCCAACAGGCTGCTCATGGGTATACCTCTGAAATTCTGAACCATAGTGGTGTCTCAACAACAGTGGAGATTGTGAAAGTATTTAAAAATTACTATGCCTCTCTATACAATATACCTCCATTCCTCTCAGTCATCAGTTGGGTGGGCCTGAGGTTACTGCATAATATCTGGAAAAAACTATTTCCTTGTCTTTGTTTATAGATTTTGACTGAATTAGACTCCCCAATTACACCAGATGAGTTTTAAATGGCTTTTTCCCCAACTCAGTGTGGTAAAGCTCCAGGGCCAGATGGATTTACAGTTGTGTTCAAAATAATAGAATGATTATGAGCTTTATTCACTTTTTTCAACACACTGCTAATAGCTTTTATTTCCATACACACAAATACATTGGGAACACTACTCATTCTATTCCAAATCAAAACATGAAGAAAAATATATCAAATTTGTGTTGTTCCTCTAAATAAATTGAAGAAAAGTAAATATTACACTGTTCAAAAAATAGCAGTTTGTGTTCTTCTTTACAAACTCAAACATTCACTATATAAACTGAAAAATGTTTGAAGATTTTACTTTCCTTTGAATCACTTAATTAATATTTAGTTGTATAACCACTGTTTCTGAGAACTGCTGTACACAGTTCTTCTCTACTTCTTGGTTTTGCCTCAGATACGGCATTTTTGATGTCACCCACAAGTTTTCTATTGGATTAAGATCCAGGGATTGGGCTGGCCACTCCATAGCTTCAATCTTGTTGGTCTGGAACCAAGATGTTGCACGTTTACTGGTGTGTTTGGGGTCGTTGTCTTGTTGGAACACCCATTTCAAGGGCATTTCCTCTTCAGCATAAGGCAGCATGACCTCTTCAAGTATTCTGATGTATTCAAACTGATCCATGATCCCTGGTATGCGATAAATAGGCCCAACACCGTAGTATGAGAAACATCCCCATATCATGATGCTTGCGCAACCATGCTTCACTGTCTTCACAGTGTACTGTGGCTTGAATTCAGTGTTTGGGGGTCGTCTGACAAACTGTCTCCGGCCACTAGACCCAAAAATAACAATCTTACTTTCATCAGTCCACAAAATGTTGCGCCATTTCTCTTTGGGCCAGTCAATGTGCTCTTTGGCAAATTGTAACCTCTTCAGCACGTCTTTTTTTCAACAGTGGGACTTTGCGGGGGCTCATTGCAGATAGCTTGGCTTCACATAGGCATCTTCTAATTTTAACAGTACTCACAGGTAACTTTAGACCTTCTTTGATCTTCCTGGAGCTGATTGTTGGCCGAGTCCTTTCCATTTTGGCTATTCTATCCATTCGAATGGTAGTTTTTCACTTTCTTCCACCTCTTTCAGGTTTTGGTTGCCATTTTAAAGCATTTGCGATCATTTTAGCTGAGCAGCCTATCATTTTCTGCACTTCGTTATATGTTTTCCCCTCTCCAATCAACTTTTTAATCAAGGTATGCTGTTCTTCTGAACAATGTCTGGAACGACTCATTTTCCTCAGAATTTCAGAGAGAAATGTACTGTAAACAGCATCTACAACATTTGCTGCCTTCCTTCCTTAAATAAGGGCAATAATTGCCACCTGTTTTTCAAAGAATGAATGACCTCACTAATAGAACTCCACCCTGCTATTATTTTGAACATGCCCCTTTCAATTAGTGATTCAATTACACAGAATCAGCAGCATGCACCTTTACACCTGCTAGTAAATTATTTGCCATTTAGAAATATAATTTCTACCAAAAACAGTGATTGATCAGGTTAGTGATGTCTGACTGCTATTATTTTGAACACAACTGTACATTATTGTAATATAAAACATGTGCCCAGGTGCTATCACTGTACTTTGTCAGAGCTTTCAATGCCATAGGTTTGGGTTCTCTTTTTACACTAAGAGCTCACATTTCTGTTATCTTAAAAAAGGGAAGGAACCTCAATTGTACCAAACTACAGGCCCATCTCTCTTTTGAATTTAGATCTAAATTTTTTTACTAAAATTTTGGCCACAAGACTGTATCATGGATATTGTTCATCTGGATCAGGTGGGCTTTATCCCTTCCAGAGAGGCCAGGTACAACATGATTAAAGCATTGGCTATTATACATGCTGCCCATTCCAGTTCCACTCCACTATTGATGTTATCAATCGATGCTGAAAAGGCCTTCGATAGAGTGAATTTGAAGTTTATGGAGGGGGCTTTGACTCACTTGGGTTTGGGTAATAGGATGTTATCCTGGATTGGAGCAATATATTCTTATCCCACAGCACAGGTAAAGATCAATGGAAATCTATCTGCTCCATTTCAGAGCACCTATGGGACCCTATAGAGATGTTCCCTAACACCGTTGATTTTTAGTTTTACTTTAGAACATCTGCTAAAAAAGATCAGGGCAAACCCAAGCATTAGTGGCCTTGTTATAGGGAAATCTCCTTTGTATGTATGCTGATGATCTTTTTTTTTCTTATAACCAACCCACTGGTGATATTACTACACCTGCTGGAGGGGATGCAGAAGTTTAGTAGTGTACCAAATTTCTATTAAATTACCAGAAATCAGAGGCCTTGAATGTTTGTCAGAGACCTCTATACAACTCAATGCGGATTTCCCCTTTAAATGGACAGACATATCATTTAGATATTTAAGCATTGATCTCCCTAAAGACCTTGCACTCACTTTCATACCTAATTTTCCTCTTCTTCAACAGATTAAGCAAGATTGGAGTAGATGGCATACAGTGACCTTCTCTTGGTTTGGTAGATGTAACATTTTAAAAATGAATGTCATGCCCTGATTATTATACTTGTTACAAACTCTTCCAGTTCATATTCGCTTGTCTTTTTTGAAACAGGTAAATTGGGCATTTGTTAAGACTCTATCTATGGCAACATATTCTGAAAATTTCAGGTCATTTGGTAAATCACACCAAAAGTTATTCACATTAAGCTATATTTTACAGTACAAAAACATTTAATGTGAACAGCTTAATGTTTTTAAAAGAGCTTAACGTGCCATAATGTGCCTAAGTCTCAATCAATTGACTTGAAACTTTGCACAGCCCAAGTTCTCAACTAACCAAATATGTCCTAGAAGTTTCATGGGTTTTGATCTCCCACAAAGCAAGTGACATTAAGCTTGTGTAGACCCTACCACATTGTGTAGTGGCCGTAGTGTGGGACAGCCAATGAGGAAATATTATGAGTGTGTGTTTGTAGCTCACCAGGTAATCACTAGGGAATTTTTGGCTTGTGGCGCATGCTTGGGAAGTGCATTCTTCCAAGTTCCAAATACCAGTCAATATCAGCACAAAACCTTCTGGCTTCTGCTAGAAAGCTGTACATGAAGAGGAACTTCATCTTCTGGTAAAGCCATTCCTTTGTTGATTTGGATGCATGTCATGCTGAAAGATGATTAAAGTTTTAGAATGGCCCAGACCTGAATCTGATTGAAAATCTGTGGGGTGATCTGAAGAGGGCTGTGCACATGAGATGCCTTCACAATCTGACAGATTTGAAGAGTTTTTGCAAGGAAGAGTTGGCAAATATTGCAAAGTCAAGATGTGTCATGCTGATAGACTCATACCCTAAACGACTGAGTGCTGTAATAACATGAAAAGTGCTTCAACAAAGTATTAGTTTAAGGATGTGCACACTTATGCAACCATATTATTTTAGTCTTTTATTTTTACTTCCCTCCACCGAAAATATTTCAGTATGTTTTTCAACTGAGTTGTACAGTTTATAGGTCACATTAAAGGTGGAAATTTTTCTTTCTCTCATTTTCTTACATCACAGAAACCTGACTTTTTTAATAGTGGTAGGTCGACTTTTTATATCCACTGTATATATTCATGAGAATTGCTATGTGCTCAATCTTAGTACAGTCTACCTCCAGGCTTGGCCTGGGGAGGTAATGCTTAAGTGTGGGAAAGGTTTGACTAGGCTTCAAGCCTAGAAGGGGCCTCACATGCTGCTTGAGGAGGAGAATGAGAGAAGCTGGATGGCTACTGGAGGTACCTGGTACTAGAATGTACCTAAGGGGAAAGTCTGTCTGACCCATGGAAGATCACATGACTATCCATATTTAGCTGTTCCTCCAATAATCAGTGCCGGCTTGTGCTCCTATTGATTCTGCACTGTGAAATACTGAAAGGGTCTGGTGAGTCTGGAGTTCTTTTCTAACATAGTTTTGACATGAATGTTCTAAACCCTATGTCCTATCTCCCAGTTATGAAGTTTCCCAATAAAGAATTCAAAGATGTACTTAAATTGACTGGCGCCCAACTTTTCTTTGATCGTACATCTCTTCACTGGCCTAGGATCTGCACGAATACAAAATGTCAGCCTTCCCTGCCTTTGAGGGTCCACGCTATGCCTCTGGGGGTCAGGGGGGTGCTGTACTTATTTTTAGAGGAACTAATTGTGGCTTAAAGTACAAAAGAGAGCTTGGATGTTATCCAATTTCCTCAAAATGTATACAATAGAAGACTCTATCTATGCCAACATATTATAAAAAATCTCAGGTTGTTTGGTAAAACAGACTAAATATTATTAACATTTAAAGGAGAACTCTGGGCAAAAACCTTTTTACATGTTCTTGTTTTTTATCTCTTGCCTTCCCTGAATATGTAATCCGTATTCTTGTTATCTGAGTTGTTCCGAAATAGCCTGAGTATTTTTAAATCAAACCCTTAATGCCCAGTGGTTTCCTTCTAGTAAGACCGATCACTGCTATGCCTCCTATTCCCACAGACACCGGTCTTGGTGCGTCCCATCTGTAGTTCTGTTCTCCAGCAAGCTGGAATGTATGTCCATCCCTGCTTGTTGCAGTGGGCGGACCAGGATACACAGACTGCCGGTCTGTACCGTCCATGGAGGTGGTGTCCTAGGAATGACAGCTCCCCTGGGCTGCTCTGAAAGGCTGCATTCAAGGGAGTCTGTAACCCATATTGCCTGCACATTGGGGTAGCATCACAGCTGGCTCAGAATCCTCTGTTTGCTGTACCATCCGAAGACCAGCTTTCCGGTTCTGGTAGCGGCTGCCCAATGTCCCCCAGTGAAATCACTGGTTGCTAGGACCACCTGGTATCTAGCAACCAGTGAAGTATATGCAAAGCCACAGAATTCACAGGCAGGAGGCTCCAACTTTATTCCACTGAGCTGCTCCACCTCCTCCATTGTCTGCCCTGCTTACCATGACTACGGAAGAGACTGAGAGCTGTGAGTGATTAGGGGAGCCAGGAAGGGAGAGACAGAGGCATTCAGTGCTGGAGGAACAAGAGAGTGCAACTAGAGATGGGGGGGGGGGGGGGGGCAGCCTGAGCAGAGCAAACAGCTGAAGAAAGCAGCTGAACATTCTACACTGGCAGACCTGCAATATCCTCAACAGCAGCAGAGGCAGAATTTTCACAAACAGCCCTTCTCTGCCTTTACTGACAACTGAAAGTACGGGAAAGGCTGACAGGCTTTAGTGATCACTTTGCTTTGTCTCCTTGTGCTGTGAGCTGAGCAATTGGAACCAGTCAAACCTTTATATGTAGTGGCATTGAGAGTCTCGTCCCTCCCTTCTTTCTCTCTCCCTCTTTCTCTCTCTGAATAACTTTTGGCATGTTTTATGAAACAACCTGAAAATTTTCACAATTTGTTGGTACATGTAGAGCAGGCTTCACTAAATGGCAGACTGCAGTATGTACACAGACCAAGTGATAGCAATAGTTCAGGCAGGACCTTGGCTGCACCACCCAGCAGCCTGAGCAGACTCCTTTCCTCTCACCACTGCAGATGCTAAGGATTACTGTCTTGCAGAGGGTGGGAGAAATGAAAAGGTGGACGGGGACCTGGACCCCCCCCCCCCATGCACCCGCCCACCGCAGCAGAGCGGGCGGAAGGAATGGAAGGTCTACAGGGGAGCAGCAGTTGCCCTCCCCCTGAATACACTTGTCACCACTGAACCCACAGCAAGGAGAAACCGAATCCCCTCCCCCCCCCCACATTCACTCACCTGCCACTGCTGTTGAAGTCACAGCAGAGTGGGCTGGAGGAAAGTAAGGTCTACAGCAGTATGCCCAACCTCTTCCCCCCCCAATGCACTCGTCCACCACTGAACCCACAGTAAGGAGGAGGGCGGGAGGCAAGGAGCCTAGTGGCAGCAGCAGGTGTGCACACCCAAAAGAGGAGTCTACCCTGCCACTCTCCCCACCCTCCACAACACTGAGTTAAGCTAGGGGAAGATTATGGGGGGGCTGTGATGTCAGAGACGGAGCTGTGATATGGGGGGCTGGGAAGTGAGGGGGGAGCTGTGAGGGGTGCGCTCTGCTATGAGTGGCTGTGAGAGAGGGGAATATCTACAAATATATGTTGCGCTCCTAAATACTTCTCAATAAATAATAATTAAATTATTACCATTAAATTAATTCAAATTATGATACACATAACTAATAAAAGCGTATACATACCAAAGAATATTTAAATAGATAATTTCAACTAATCAATCTCCTCCAAATAAATATCAAAATAATTCCACATGAAATGAATCATGTGGAATTATTTTGATATTTATTTGGAGCAGATTGATTAGTTGAAATTATCTATTTAAATATTCTTTGGTATGTATACGCTTTTATTAGTTATGTGTATCATAATTTGAATTAATTTAATGGTAATAATTTAATTATTATTTATTGAGAAGTATTTAGGAGCGCAACATATATTTGTAGATATTTCCAACACAGTTGTAGTTATGTGTTTCATGTTTGCGATCCTCTAGTAATTATCACACCTGTGGCTCGCAAGTCACTCTGATTCACCTATACCTGTGAGAGAGGGGAATTGTAATACTTGGGGAGCTGTGATGTGATAGGGAGAATCTGTGATATTAGGGCTGTGATGTGAGAATGGGGAGCCGTGATATAAGGGGCTGTGATAAGAATGGGGAGGTGCTGTGATATGAAGGTTTGTGAGAGGGGGGCAATAATGTGAGAGGGAGAAGCTGTAGTATGGGGGGCTGTGATGTGAGAAGGGGAAGCTGTGATGCGAGAGGGGGAGCTGTGCTATGCCGGGCTGTGATATGAGAAGGGGGAGCTTTGATGCGAGATGTGGAGCTGTGATATGGTGGGCTGTGCTGTAAGATGGGGGAGCTGTATTATTGGCGGGCTGTGATGTGATATGGGGGGCTGTAATGTGAAAGGGAGGCTGTGATATGAAGGGTTTGTGATGCGAGGAGGAGGGCTGTGATGTCAAGAGGGGGTGAGCTGTGATGTGGGGGGTTGTGATTGCAAAGGGGGATGTGATGTAAGCATGCCTG
This sequence comes from Staurois parvus, assembly GCF_062004578.1. NCBI lineage: Eukaryota > Metazoa > Chordata > Amphibia > Anura > Ranidae > Staurois > Staurois parvus. The sequence goes on from NW_028318521.1 coordinate 1,160,254, forward strand.
TAATGTTGGGGGCTCTGATGTGAAAGGGGGTTGTGATGTGAAGAGGGGTGTGACAGGAAAAGGGGGACTGAGGACATTAATTGAAAAGGGGCTGTGACATTAAAGACCTGAGTCATAGAAGAAAAATGAGATTCGGACCTCTACAGAAAGAGAGCATTAACAACCAGACCTCCATGAATTTTAATTCAGTACCCGTGATGTAGATTCTTGTATTTTGTGAAGTTTTGAGGAAATCGGTAAACATCTAAGCTCTTTTTTGTACGTTAAGCCACATTAAGCCCCCCAAAAAACAAGCTTAATGTCTCCCATTTTCTTTGTGGAAGGCCAAAATCTATGAAACTTCTAGGACGTGTTTGGGAAGTTGAGAACTTAGGCTGTGCAAAGTTTCAAGTCAATTGATTGAGATTTAGGCACATTATGGTGCATTAAAACATTTAATGTGAACAGCTTAATGTAAAAAGAGCTTAGCACTGTAAAATATAGCTTAATGTGAATAACTTTTGGTGTGATTTACCAAATGACCCGAAATTTTCAGAATATGTTGCCATAGTGTCTTCTAATGTATAAAGTTTGGGGGAAATTGGTCAACATCTAAGCTCTTTTTTGTACGTTAAGCTACATTAAGCTCCCCAAAAAACAAGCTTAATGTCCCCCATTTTCTTTGTGGAAGGCTGAAACTTCTAGGACATGTTTGGGACATTGAGAACTCGGGCAGTGCAAAGTTTCAAGTCAATTGATTGAGATTTAGGCAGTTTATTATATGTTAAGCTATATTAAGCCATTTTCACATTAAATGTTTTAGTCTGTCCCACATGAACTTTAATGGCATCCCTGTCCATAGGTTTCAATATTGAGTTGACCCACCCTTTGGAGCTATAAAAGCTTCAACGCCTCTGGGAAGGCTGTCCACAAAGTTTAGGAGTGTCTTTGGGAATGTTTGACCATTCTTCCAGAAGCGCATTTGTGAGGGCAGACACTGATGTTGGACGAGAAGGCCTGGCTTGCAGTCTCTACTCTAATGCATCCCAAAGGTGTTCTATTGGGTTGAGGTCAAGATTCTGTGCAGGCCAGTCAAGTTCCTCCACCCCAAACTCGCTCATCCATGTCTTTATGGACCTTGCTTTGAGCACTGGTGCACAGTCATGCTGGAACAGGAAACCTTTCCCACAACGGTAGGAGCATGAAATTGTCCAAAATGATTTGGTATGGGGACACCTTAAGAGATCCCTTCACTGGAACTAAGAGGCCAAGCCCAATCCCTGAAAAACAACCCCACACCATAATCCCCACTCCACCAAACTTTACACTTGGCGCAATGCAGTCAGGAAAGTACCATTCTCCTGGCAGCCACCAAACCCAGACACGTCCATCGGATTTCCAGAGAAGCATGATTCTTCACTCCAGAGAACGTCTCTACTGCTCGAGTCCAGTGATGGCGTGCTTTACACCACTACACCCAATGCTTTGCATTGCACTTGGTGATGTAAAGCTAGGATGCAGCTCCTCCGCTGTGGAAACCCATTCCATGAAGCTCTCTATGCACTGCTGTTGTACTAATCTGAAGGCCACACGAAGTTTGGAGGTCTTTAGCTATGGACTCTGCAGACAGTTGGTGACTTCTACACACTGTGTGATTCAGCATGCTCTGACCCAGCTTAGTCATTTTACATGGCCTGCCACTTCGTGGCTGGGTTGCGGTTGCTCCCAGTTGCTTTCACTTTGTTATAATACCATTAACAATTGACCATGAAATATTAAGTAGCAAGGAAATTTCAAAAATGGACTTATTGCACAGGTGGCAACCTATCCCGGTATCATGCTTGAATTCAGTAAGCTCCTGAGAGCAATCCATTCTTTCACAAATGTTTATAGAAGCAGTCAGCATGCCTAGGTGCTTGATTTTATACACCTGTGGTCATGGAGGTGATTGGAACACCAGAATCCAGTGATCTGGAGGAGTGTCCCAATACTTTTGGCAATATAATGTATATTATATAAACAAAAATGGGGTATGTAGCGCTACAAAATATCAGACAAAGAAGGTGACACCATAAAAAGTAACAATAATGGACATAAATTGTTCATATGGTGTATCTGGAGGGCAGATGGATTTGATCCTGTGACGTTCCAGATCCAACTCAGTAGGATAGAAAAAAATAGTGCGGTTATGCGCTTACCACAAATACATACAATATGGGCATTGTATGTAAATCCTCAGCAACAGGTCATCATGGTCTGGTCAGCAGC